>NC_044323.1:137131349-137432312 GCF_007399415.2 Gopherus evgoodei
TTCTAGCCCACGAAAGCTTATGCCCAAATAAATTTGTTAATCTCTAAGGTGCCACAAGGACTCCTCATTGTTTTTGCTGATACAGACTGACGCGGCTACCACTCTGAAAGCTATCTCGATCTTGGTATCTTTTGTGTCAGTCACTTAGCTTATAAAGAAATCAGAGGACCTATGCAGTTCAAAGCCTAGTATCAGTGCTTGCTATGTGCTGTCCTACTTTCTTATCTTTGCATGCATGGATCCTGAAAGACTTGTTGCCAGCAACATGGGCTGTCTGTGCAGTGTATACTGCACCAAGATACTAATTAGCTACTTGATCCTCCGTATAGGATGAAAACGGTCAGTCTGTAATGAAAGGGCTTATGGTAATGTAACTTTATATTGATGGTTACTGTCTCTCTTGGGAGTAGAAAGGGTTGCTGTTGTTTTTTAACCTAAGAAGGCATACATTCAGTCCTGCTCTAAGGAGATGCATTTTCCCTAGCCTTCATTTATACTAAATGAAATTGAACTCATTTGTTTATACTAGAACTGAATCTGGCTCTTACTGTACTATATTGCATGTTATACATGAACAGAACATAAGCTGTAGGTCATAGTGGGTGGGGAGTCACTTTTTTGACTGTAGTGGGAAACAAGGCCCTTATAGGCACCATTCTTTGTGCCATTTTATCAGAGAAGATTGACATTGGGCATGTCAGAATGGTCGAAAAACAAATACTGACTTGAGTGGAGTGATGATGTAAAAAGTAGCATTTCAAAGAATGTTAAAAATTACCATGTTGGTACCTTACGAGTGCTAATATTCCATTTGTGTTCATATGAAGGTATTTGTTTTGACCTGAATCCTGTATCACTCTAATGAAGGCGTAAATGGGAAAATCTGTGCTATACCAATAATTAACAAATACCCCATACTCACCAGTTTTAAACTTAGTTAGGTTCCTGGAGAGTAAATGTTCCTTTGATGCTGCTCCTGCATGCCCTGCTGAAGATGTTCAGTACTTTCTGATAAATGTGAGTTAGTGGGAATGTGACTTTATAAACAACACTTATCTCTCAACATTAGCACTCAAATTTTACCTGTCAAGAACTCGAATCATCTGTGCCATCACAGATATTTTGTGTCAGACTTGTTGGCACTGACTCACTAACTGTAATTCAGTCTCCAATTTCCAGTTCAGAACTAATTCATGTAAACATGGTATTTGCCAGACTGGATTAGACCACTGATTTAGCAAATTTAATATCTTGCTTCCACAGTGATGTGTTAGAGAAAGATAAGTTCACTTCTCCTTTTACTAAATAAAGAACCTTGTAAGATGGAAGTTTCTGTGAGAGCAAAAATGTATAGCAGTGTGTTTGAGCCATGAGACACGATTCATATTATTACAGCCATGTTTTCTTAAAATGTTGTTTGGTCATGAAATTATCCAACCCTTTAAAAAAATCCAGCCACTAATAAAGTATTTTTACTCTGTGGGGCAAAATATTATGATTTTAGTAAGTGGCATTGTTTTATTAAAAGTTTCTGCTGCAACAATTCTAACCGGACAATTGGAATCATTGCCTCCAGAGGAAAATGGCATAAGACAGTCATGCTGTTTTATAAAACTCCACCTAGTGGGCTCCTTCTCCCTGTTAACTGTATCATGTATTGTGATCTCATGGCTATAGTTGAAATGCACAACAATGTGCAATGAGTTTCTCTAGAATGCTGCATGCTATTTCACAAGGCAACATATTAAACTACTTAAAATACTTCATGAGTGATATCACATGCTTGTGGTGGGGTGTAAATTACTGCAGTGCAGTGAGGGCATGGTGAATGCTCATTCATCCTGTTTTGTCTTGCTCAGGAGTTAAACTGAGGGACAGCAGTACTTCCTCCATTGCTAAAAGCACTCCCACTCCCTGTTCCCCTTGGCTAGTTAAGGGGGAGGGATCCTTGTCAAGTAAACCTTGCATTCTGACATAATTCTATTTGTCTAGGCCCTTTGAGGGCTAGATTTAAGTAAGTTTATTATCTATCATTGTGCAAAAGGCTAGGCAAAGGTATTTTGTGCCTAAGTTTGTCAATTTTCATTACAATTTTGCACAGCTGAACTTAAAGCAGGTTATCCTCTCCTTTTGTAAGAACGTTTGGGATCCTGCAGAATTTCTTATTTTGGCTTTGGTACAGTACAGAGTAAACTAGGGTCATTACTTTTTTGCCTACCATTGTCAATTTCAGTGTCTTAACTAACACAGATACTGCTCTTAAGGACTCGGAATCCCTTAAAATCAATTCTTATCCAGGCAAAACTCCCATTGAAGCTAGCACCTGAATAAAGGTTAGATTAGTACAAAGAACTTGACCCTTTCTGAAGAATCTTGAAAAATTATTCACCTTGTTCTTATTAGCCTTGGACTGGCTGTCAAAAAGTGCATGAAACATATCGGGTACCAACTCGCTGGCTGCAGGACTTCTGGTTAGGGATAAAAATTGGAATGCCCCATCATATTTTTTTTCACTTTGGTCAATACTGCTAACTGCAAATATTCTGGAATAGTACTCTGACTAGAGGCATAACTTTGGGCAACGTGCAGTCCATCTATACCCTTGACTCCTAAGAGATGCTCTTGTACTGCTAAATATAACTCTGTTGTGCCATGAAATGGATGGCTAAAACGTCAGTCAGCAAATCCACTCTCCTACTTGGTTTACAAATTAAAAATCAGAGAGGGCAAGTGCTGTAGAATATCAGTATTATGTAAATGGTGCAGGAGATGGGGAAGGGAGCTGGTTGGGGAGGATGGAACCTCTCTTAGAGGGCTTGGAAGCTGAACAAGAGAGCTTCCGGAGATGAAGAGAGAGACATCTCTCACTGCCCAGGACAGTAGCTGGAAACCCTCTACTGATGGCAAGTAAGATAAATCTTGCTACTGACCTGCTGGCTAGCTTGTGGAAACTAGTCTAAAGGAATTAATTCCACTGGAACATGCTTAAGTGCAGCATGTATGGTGGGGAAGGCCATTATCAACCCTGCAAAAATGACTGAATGAATAGCACCATATGATTACACTTCCCATTTTCTTTCACAGTACTATCTCAATAACTCTTGTAAGTGCATTGCTTTCAGATGTCTTTAGATTTGGCTCTAGGAAATGTGATCTGACTTGCTCTTCATAGCCTTCACGTTCTTGCCCATGTTCTGTTTATTTCTAAATCTCATTCATTCACTGCACCACCCTGTGCTCTTTTGGATCCCTAAAACTTGCATCTTCATTCGTTATTGTAATGAGTTTCTGTCTGCCACTTTCTGTTCATAGAAAGTAATTTAATTTCCTGCACATACTTAAAGCAAGGCAAGGTTTTTTGTTTTTTTTCTCATTTTTCATTGCTAACCTCTGAGGTTTGTGAAAATCTACAAAAAGGGCAAATGTTTAATTCCCCCTAGCCACACAAAAATTCTTGAGCTGCCATTTAGACAGCTGACTCTGATCTCAAACATTCCCCCCTGCCTATGCAATTTTTCATTTTGTTATTTAAGCCTGGAGCTTAGTGAACATTGCTTAGTCACCATCAGAAGCTTTTCTCTGTAGTTTCTGATACTTACCTGTTTGTTCCTCCTAACACGTTTTTATATTGGCTACTTTGCAGGACTTGCTGCACAGTACCTGCCCACATACCTTATTACCACTGTTCGACCTCTGGGAACTTTCATGGTGAACAACTCCGTGCAGTTGTAGGCAAAATTCTGTGTTAAACCAACTGTTTTCACTTCATACATTTTCTTATAATGGAGATTTTAAATATTTCCAATTGGTGGCTCAATCTTCAGTGCTTATTTGGACTTTGAAGTCTGCAAAATTAATCTGTAAAACTCATGTAACTTTCAGTTTAATGACATTATATTGGCATTTCTCACATCTTATGATAATTTGGCACTTCTCTTTTCTGCCTAGTTAGAGAACCAGAAATTCACAAAGTTTTAAATATTTTAACCATCTGAACAACCCAAAAAGGCTTTGTTTGGGTTCATTTTTTGGAGTGTGAAAGATTCGTTCTTTAAACCAAAATGGTCCCACCTATCTAGAGTTTTTTTTTTTTAAGGAGTACTCAAATGGAAGCTGGTAAACTATAAGATCTTTGGGGGCAGGCATGCCCTTAATATGTGATTGTACAGCACCTAGCCCAAATATAATAAAAGTAGTAACAATGTTCTCTTTGGTGTTTCATCCAATGAACTCATCTCCATAGAGTGAAAGATAAATTTTCCAACAATTTGTTCTGCTTTACCAGGTCGTGCAAGGCCTTGAGGAGAGGAGGATGTACTTACTCTATGGTCCAATGAAAGAGCATGGCCAGTTCTAGTGGTTGTACTTTTTGTTCATTATTTCCTCTGTTTGTTGAGTTTGGCAGCCCCCAGTGTGTTGTCTCGTCTCTTCTCTTCTCTTCTCTTTTTTGGCTCCATCAGATTTGCTGGAAGAATCTGATTTGCCAGCAACTTTGAGATTTTGATGTGCCATCTGCTCTTCTGTGGAACACAAGCTATTGTGTCTGGAAGGATGACATTAGAAACTGCTGAAAGGACAAAATGTGATACTGGGCCCAGGGAACCAAATGCTGTCAGGAGATCAGACTCCCCATTTGCTACACACAGAAGCGGATTGAGATAGGCTAACCTTGAAGTTATGCTCCCTGATGAATAAGGCATTGGGATAGTTAAATCTGTCCCAGTGTCTGAAACCTCAGCAGAGGGTGAGACATCGCCTGGCAGGCATGCTGCAGCAATATAACCAAGATAAGCCAGTTGTTGAGGCATGGAATTATGGAGATGCCTTCCTTCCTAAGGGCTGCTTCTGTCACCTTTGCAAAGGAATGGGGAGCTGAAGCCAAAATGAAAGAAATTACTTGAACTAAAAGTGAATGCACAACTCACTATTAATCTGAGAAACTTCTGATAGAGGGTGCTTGAAACCTGACTGTTCTTGGTCCTGGTATGGCTTGGTTTTGACTTGGATTTATGAAACAGCTATTAGTGGAACTTCAGATGGCGGGGTCTGTACTTGTGGCCTGGGGATTTTGGCTTATGGCAATGTGAAGCCAAAGTGGGGAGAGCTTTTTGTCTCCATAACGTCTTTAAGAGTGGAATACAGGATACTACCAAATACTCTGTACCTTCAAGGAAAGGTCTGAAAGCCTTCACTAGTCTCCTTTTCAGAGATGAATCCATAGGACTTTGCATATCACAATGGAGGCACGCAGGACACTAGGTCCTGGGCAAATGGAATCCTCAGTCATGTCATCAAGAGTGTTTATGGTTTAAAAAAAGAATAGTCTCTTCTTGTCTGGTTTCAAAAGAATTGTGCACACTGTTTTTTGGCCTGGGTTTTGGAGAACACCAGGATGGCTCCATGGAGAAATAAAGTGCATAGATCACTACTGCACTTAGGGCTCTCTAATTTTAAGGTGTGCTTATATGCCACTCTGCCCTGCATCCAGGGGGTTCTTCGGGGAAATGAGGAAGAACTTGTTTTTCTCTGCACTGCACGCTGGAGCAGGGGAACCTAAGCTTTCATAGCACAGGATCATTGGTATCTGAACTCCACAGTTAAAGCCGAACAGCAAGCCAGTATACATCTGCTTTCTGCCATTTATCAGCCTAACTTGAGAGAAACATCAAGGGCAGAATGGGGGGGGGAGAGTAGGGAAGGGAGGGAGGAAGAGAGAACAAGAGTAAGATTACCATCTAGGGAAAGGGGTCAATTTCAGTAAATAACTATACCCACAGGCATTCCTTTTTACCAGTATAACTTCGGGAATGCTAAGAGTTGCACCAATTTAACTAAACCTATATATGTAAATAATTCGGAAATGGTATAGACAAGCCCTTGGTCTCAGAGCAGATAAAGACTATCTTTTTCTCAACTGAGTGATGTAAGTGAAGAAAGAGGGCCCTGTTCCTCCAGTAATGAAGATCTGAAAAAAACATGGTGTCAACAAAGTAATGAAATGAATAACTGTTCTTGAGAGTTCAAGGAGACAAGCACAATGGACTATCGGTGAAGTTATTTCAATAAGCCATCTGCAACTTATTTCCTTGTATTCATTTACATAGTGTAATGCTAGGTATGTTTTGGAGGAGTCTGCTTTTCTGTTCTTGCTAAAGCTGTTTCCTTTGTGCATAATGAACAGCATTAAATCACACTGGCCTGATGGGCTTGAGCTAGAAGAAAATATATTCATGTTTTACCAGAGAGGCCTGTCTTTAAAGTACTTTGGACTGTGCACTGCTGATTGCTTAAAGGAGTATAATTCATCATTTGCAGTAATACAGCTTTGTATAACAATATGCAAAAAATAAAATACCCTTAGCATGGTTTTGCAGCATAAGGCTGAAATCCTCTGTTAGTGCACATAGTACAGCAGTCTGTGTTGGTATTGTATTTCAAATTTCTCCCTGCCTACATGTCCCGTGAGACATATGTTTTTCTTATCAATATAGTCCAATCATGAACTGTGTTGGGTCTTCCCTAATGGAACGACTTGATTAGCTGTTTTGTGTGCAACATGCTGACTGAACATTTGTATGAATGGTGCACATTAAGGCCCCAAATTCTACAGCCTGTACTTATACTGAGTAGCACTTATAAATGTAGTCAATTTAATTCAATAGAACTTTGAGTAAGTGCTACTACAATCAAATGCTAAAGTAGTACTCTGACTATTACACTTCAAACATACTTCTGTACTATCAGTAAAGAATAATCTTTGTATTTCACCTTGGTAAGAATTTTTCAACAGTGACTTTTTGAATGGAAAACACAATTTCTGCAACATCAAGATTTTTCTGTAGGAAAATTTCAATTTTCTTCATTTTACATTGGTAAAAATCAACAAAATATTTGTTTGTTGAAATGTCCCTAAACATTCAGTTTAGGGTGAGTTCAACATTAGCTTGATTGTCTCTGATGCTTCAGTGCTTCATGGGAGATGTAGCTTGCGTGTCTCATGCTCCTATTCTCTCATATGAATCATGCTGTCTGGCCGGACTACAAATACCTTGATGCAACATTCTGCAGTCTGACCAGAGTGCATTGCATCATGGGAGTTGCATTGTTGCAGTTGCATTATGAGATGTCTCACCTGACAGCCCAGGAGAGGAGAATGGGGGAATGAGAACTGCTCCTACAGTGAGGCAATGCTGCACCATGAGGAGATGCAGTCTAAACATTAAATTGCTTTGAAACAAAATGGTTTGGTATTGCTGAATCCAAAGGTGGTTTGTTTTTTCAGAGCTTTAGGTTCTGTGAAATTTCAATATTTCAACTTCTCATCCCAACCTGAGACAAAAACAAATGTTAAAATATCAGAATTTCCCCCAGAATAGAAATTCTGATTTGTATTTTAAGCTGTACTTAGTATACTCAATGCCCTTTTGATAATCCTTTCTGTGGGTGATAGTATTATTTCTTTTAGACTGAGATCTGGTGCGGGGGATTTGATCAAATTATTGACATTGTCTACTTTTGGTATATCACAATTCTCTCTATCCATATCCTTTAGGTGCATAGTGTAACACGTTGTACATCCCACAGCTGTCAGAAAAGGAAGAAATAACTTTCTTGCATCCCACTGACTTTAATGGAAACTTTGCCAGTGTAATAACTTCAGAATCAGGCTGGAAGTGAGGAAAAATAAGGTCAACTGTATTTTCAGTCATCACACAAACATTTTGCAATCATGGTAAATTATTCCCACTGGAAGAGGAAGTATGGTCCAATCCAGTGGTTAGAGTGCTAGCTTGGGACTCTGGGAACCAACATTCAATTCCCTGCTCTGCCACAGACTTTACCACTTGATGCTGGGGAAGTCACTTAGCTTCTTGGTGCCTCAGTACTCCTTAAGTAAAATGGGGATAATAGTACTTTCCCTACCTCACAGGTAGAAATCCATTGGTGTCCAAGTATAGTTGGACTTAAATGTCTTTTAGTCAAAATGAGGTGATGTCTTTACATAAATTACTTGAATGGATCATTCAATTATCCCAACTCCTTTTTATATTAATTAATTCATTCACATAGCCTTGAGAAAATAAAGGGTGATCACAGTCAAACCTCAGCTAAATTAGATTTTGCTAGTAACTCAAAGAGCAAAGGGTATAAAACACTGAATAGTGCTGAGGAGAGAGAAACCTGTAAATAGAATCTAAACTATTTATACAACTACTTACAACTTCCAGAAGGGTGTACATGCTATCCTAGTTGTTCTTGGTTCTCATTGATCTTTACTTAAAAGTTTCAGATGGGTAGCTGTGTTAGTCTGTATCTGTAAAAAGCAACCAAGAGTCCTGTGGCACCGTATAGACTAACAGACGTATGGGAGCGTAAGCTTTCATGGGTGAATACCACATGCATCTGACGAAGTGGGTATTTGCCCACGAAAGCTTATGCTCCAATACGTCTGTTAGTCCATAAGGTGCCACAGGACTCTTTGTTACTTAAAAGTTTGTGATCCTCTTTTAGGTACTTTCCTACTACCATAAGATTCTCTTCTTCCCAACCTCACCCTGGCTATCGTTCTCACACTAGAAAAGCCTGTAGAGCTTAATCTAAATAGCTAAAATTCTCCAGCAGATGTAGCTCTTATCAAAACATTTTTCAGAGTGTGTTTTATATCACTGGAATTTCAGGATTTCTGAGGAAGCTGGGTGACTTTACTCTGTATGATCATACCCCAGAAGTGACTGCATTTCAGTGGTGGTGAAGTGCCTTGGGATCTTCATGAGGGACAATGCTACATAAAAGTAAAACACAACTGCATTTAGCATGTAAAATTAATCCTGTAAAGGGCCTTTTGAGGGACAGCACCAAACTCTTGCAAATTGTAGTTTATTGAGAAAAGTATGATGGTTGTTGCCATACAGTGGGTACCTTTACAATGTTCATGTTGCTACCTCAGGTATAGCACTTGTAGTAACAATTCTGTCCTCCTGTATTAGGAAGAGGAGAGCTCAATACTACAATCATTGCAGAGTGGCAAAGGTGAAATTTATAATGATGCCCTCTGTAAGTGCTTAAGTATTTTGCATATCCGCCATTATGTATACAGATACCACGTGTGTGTATCTGACCTTCTTTTCAGAGGACCATTTGTAATGAAACAAACAATAACAGCAGATCTGCTTAGTGATAATTAAAAGTTTCTCATTTGGAAATATTTGCCAGTTTGGAAATTATTGCCTTCAGCAGTGAAAATAGCAGGCTTTTCCTGTGAAGAAGAAAAACCGGTCACTTTTAAAACAAATATCAGTTCTGTTTTGCAAATATTGAAAAAGAGTGACTGTTTTAAGATAACACTTGGTTCTATAAATGTTACTTGCACTAAGAGATGGATTATTTCATTATATCAAGTAAAAGAACAGTGGTTGAAAATGGCATTTCAGTGTTAATGTTAATATTGAGCTGCACTGAGATCTCTTCATGTGACTTTTGCACAAAGGAAGTGCAAGCCTACAACTGAGAGATTTGGTTTGGTTTATATGAGCTGTCTGGACTTTGGACATTGATTCCTATTCAGAATTTGATTGCTACTCTAGAAGACAATTCACCATTAACTGTTATATCAGGATGATTAACCCCAGTATTTCCTGGCTGATGTGATATGCTCAGTCATTGCTGCTGGTGTAGTTTTCAGGAGATTGCTTTTAAGGAAGCATGCTTCTCTGAATGAGATGTTTTTGAAACATTGGAGATAAAGGGTCCTTTTGATGAGACTCCACCTTATCATTCCTTTCTTTACAAAATGCTATGGGGTTTTTTTTCATGGTACCTTCGTCAACATTATGTGACCTACCTGTGACAGGTATTGTAATCCCATGCAATATCTTTGGGAACCATATTGTATTAAGTTATGTTTACTGTAGGCTAAGGATTGCATGCAACTCCAGAGGAGAGGGTCACCAGAGCTTCTCCAGAAATCAAAAAGCAGTTAGAGGGGATTAAGGCAAATCACCCAGGTTGTAACACATCCAGAGAGGTACCACGCCCTAGGGAGCTCACATATACTTATTCAAACTGGATTTCCAGACACCATCAAACAAATAAAGGAGTTTTGGGTAAAAAGCTGAGTTAACACTGACTAAGGACTTATTTCTGATCCAGCACACGGATAGGACCTTCTGTCCAACAGGGTTTCAGAAGGGTTGGAAAGATTTTGCCTACTTGTGTGTAAATTCTATTGTTTTTGTTTTGTTTTGTTTGTTTCCCTTTAATGCTTACAATAAATGCAGTTTGCTTTGTGCAGAAGGCTGGTTGTTGGCATGCCATTATAGCCCCTGGAGAGCACTTAACCACAGGTACTGGACCCAGGTCAGACCTGTTGGGGAAACCATAGTGAGATGCAGAGAGACTATAAGCTTAAACTCCTGGTTTGGAGCAGGAGAGATGCAGGTCTGTGCCTGAGAGTAGTGACAGCTGGGATCTGGAAACCTGAAGAGGGTACCCTCAAAGAAAACTGGAAGTTGATGGGGAGGAGTAAAATTTAACCCTAAATTGTGACAGAACGATTCTTCTCTAACAGGAACAATTCCATTTTCTTTGTTTTTTGATCATTACTAGATAAAGAGACATAGAACATGGATCGAGAATCAAAATATAAAAATTCAATATCCCATCCTACATGCATATGAATCATCCAGCTGGTCAGTTAAGACATTGGATGGTCTGTTTATTTTCGTCTGAAAACCTCAAAAGGTATTTGAGTTATTTGGAAAAAATGTAGTAGGTCCTAGATAAAAGGACCATAGATACCACCCAATGAGTAATATTTGAGGTGATTGCATTTTTTCACACAAAGGTCATAGCGCAATTTGACCAGTTTCTTTTTTAATTTCCTTTCTTCCTCAGAGATAGATGAGTTTCAGTTTTTGAGAGCTCTAATGTTGATACTGTAGTTATCAGACATGTATATGTAGTCAGTGCAGTGATGGTTCATTATCTCATGTGTCTCACTGATGATGAATAATAACTTCTCCAGGATTTATGTCAGGGTAAGAAGTTTGGGGTGAGAGGCTGTAGTGCTAAATCAGTCTTTTTAACAGATAATTTAAGAGGATACGAGAAACTGTTATGCTGTAGTGGTATTTTAAAAATTTTAATCAACAAAGTACTGTGTGATAGGAGGTTAGTCATGGCCTTGCTTAAAATGAAGCATGAAGGTAAAGCTTTACAATATATTAGCTAAAGGCTGGGATTAAAGTATGGCTGTACTGTGAAAATGATGATGTAAAAAGGCATTTTTATTCAGCAGATCTGCCTTCTTTGATTAAAACAGGTTGATATTAATGCTTTTATTTCTCTAGAGCCAGCATAGCTGAGGGAGTGGGCTGGTTCTGTTCCTTCTTTGTATTGTTCACAGAACTGATAACAAAGTTCTAATCATTATAGGTGTGCAAACCCAGTGTCTTCAATGGGCAGCAGAGATGTTGCTCAGCTTAATCAGGCCTACAGAAATTTTTATTACTGGTCATGCATGATAAGGAAGGAATGCAACTTAATTCTCAGATCCCCAGCAGAGTTTGCAGGTCTATCAGTTGGAAAAAAGTATGTTTGTCAACTGAATGTATTTTATATGGAAATTGAGAGACTCTAAATGTGGATTTATCTTTTAGTAACTCTTCAGAATAAAACACCACTTGAAGTGTTTTGGAACCAGTAGCACTTCAAAACAAAAAAAAGCCCCAAAATAAAATAAAAGACATTACTGCATTTAGGACAGTTTGCAAGCCAAGAGGAGGAGAAGTAATGTTAAAAAATTATATAGTACACAAGTTAAGAAAAAGAGTGTCTGTACATCTGGGTATAGTGTTTAATTATTCACAAATACAAAGCTTGTTTTAAAAGTTATAAGATACATATAGTGCATAATCAGCAATAACCCAAATTTAGGTGAATAAAATGATGTCCAGTCACAGTTGGCTGTCAGTTCTGGGTATGGTGGAGTTCATGGCAACCTTCCGTATGGGTGGCGGGATGGCTCTGACCAGGCAATCTTAGATGGCTTTGTCACAGCTGCCAGGCTCTGGAATGGGGCTTCCAGCTACACAGGACATGGGGTAGTGTCTCGTTGGCATAGCTGCACTTCCTGCATCGCTTGTCCCGATTCCCATGGCTTCATTCAGTGGAATGCAGTTGAGCCAGGCCCTGTGAATGAACCTCCAGTCAGCAAATTGGATGAAGCTATCTCCAGGGAGGAAGTGGTTGCTAGTGTCCCACTTGCCCTTCATCTTGAACGCTGGCGTCCGTTTCAGGTTTTCTACATAGTGGCAGCGGATTGCATCCTTTGGGGTCCTCTCTGGCATGGTTCTGGCTCTGAGTGATGATTGTATGCTCAGTGTTCTTCACTGGTGGCACCAGGACTCCCAGCTCCTAGTGTTCCTTGCACCAAGTCCAGCAGTAGCTGATATGCTTCTCCAGTTGTCATGTAGCATTGCAGGCGCAAGTCCAGAGAGAAGCAAAGTCTCCCCCATCTCTTCTAAATTCGCCTTCCAGGGAGCTGCTCAGATAGGTGACAACATCTTGGTTGGAGGAGATCCTAGCGATTCGCTTCTTAATGACATCCTGCATATGCTATAGTTCTCACTTGAACCCATGTGTTTTAAAGGGTAAAGGAAGTAGGTTTTTGGAAATTTGAGTAAACCAGTGTTTGTTCTTGTTTTAAATTTTAATATGAATGAATAGCAATAGTTACTGATTTTCTTTGAGCACCTCTAAATCAACCATTCAAATCCAGCCCAGGTTGCTAGTGATCAAAAGTTGTTGCTACCTGATGTTTTAGTGTGAAACATGTTGATGGTTTCAGTGGACAGGTATCTACTGCAAGAAGTATCAGGAAAGTTTGCAGAAACTAGCACCTTGCCTTGTCAGCAACTTCAGCAGAAAGGCCCTGGATTCAGTAGTTCTGGAAAATGAGCTGCTACTCTAGCTTTAGAGATGGTTTTTCCAGGTGAGTGGGCCAATGTTTGGGGAAGCTTGTGCTGCTGCTGCTGCTTCGGTGGATAGGTGCTTATTTAGCTCTATAAATGGGAGTGGCTGCAACTTGTATATATTCAGGTTGATGACGCTTTCCATTATGAATTTTATGTCTTGATTTAAATGGAGAATTTTAATATCTATGGATGAAAACTCAGGAGCTTTTACAAGAACAAAATCCATCTAGATACAGAGAGTGGAAAAACAGGCACCGACTAGCAAATTTTACTGTTATCTACATACGTGCTGGTTTTCTCTAAATTGTCGACATAATAAATTCTGCAATTATCACTTGAGTTTTACTAGAAAAATATTTACCCATCATTATCCCATTTAGCCTGGCCCAGTACTCTGTAAGTGCTCCAATTCCTGCAATAATAACAACCACCTTCTGTTTCCCTCTGGTTCCTATTGGGTTGGGTTTGTTTTGGATAGGGAACAGGTTATAGTAATTACACAGTCACACTAATTATTGGGCTCCAGTTATGCTCCACATTGCGATTAGACTCAGATTCATGGGTGTAATGAAATAGGAAGTTTCCATGCCAGGAAATATAAAATTGTGAGCAGCTCTTACATTGGACAATAGATTATTTTTCTCTTAAGTTTCCTATATAAGGGAGAAAAGGGATTCAACAGAACAGTAGACTGACTGGGCTGGTTCCTAAAGCCATTTACTCAGGGTCAGATCCCATTTTTATTGAAATAAGTGGGAGTTTTGTTATGGATTTCAATAGGATCAGGATCTGGCCCCCAATTTGTACATGGACTCCTGGGATATTTGCAAAATTAGGACTTTCAGATTTGATGCAGCTTTTTCATTGCTTTTTTATAATTTATTTGAGATGCTCCATTCATGGCAAGAGTTTTAATAGAGAGTGATGTTGCATGCTGTTGTGAATGGCTTATTTTTAAGATGCCTTTCTTCAAGATGGAACTTGAAGTTTAGTGGAATTTGATCATTGCTGCAGAGCGATAGTAAATCTGCAAATGGTAGCTTTGCTGACAGTCGCTATGACTGAGGTCCACAAACCTGCAAAAATGTAAACAGAATCACCTGTGTAGTACTAGTGCAGGGGTTGGCAACCTTTCAGAAGTGGTGTGCCGAGTCTTCATTTATTCACTCTAATTTAAGGTTTCACGTGCCAGTAACACATTTTTAACATTTTTAGAATGTCTCTTTCTATAAGTCTATAATATATAACTAAACCATTGTTGTATGTAAAGTAAATAAGGTTTTTTAAAATGTTTAAGAAGCTTCATTTAAAATTAAATTAAAACACAGAGTCCCCAGACTGGTGGCCAGGACCCGGGCAGTGTGAGTGCCACTGAAAATCAGCTCGTCTTTGCCATGCATACCATAGGTTGCCTACCCCTGTACTAGTGACTTCAGTGGGAGTACTTGTGTAAAGTTCAGTACATCTGTAAACCTTTGCAGGACTGGGGCCAAAGATTAACACCATAAAAGTCACTTTTTCCCCTAAACTCTGCTGTATATGAATCTTATGGACACTGACACTTGTGTGAATATAAAGTTTCAGAAGAGTTGCTATTCCTCATTGAGAGCAGCCTATATAATCTGAAGACACTCTGAGTAATTTCAAATGGGGTTATGTCTAACTTTTTATAACTAGAAATTGACTTTTTCTCCCCATGTTAATTGCAAGTAATGTTGGAGGGAAATATTACTTGTGAAAAACTGTGCAAGAGAAAGGATACATGGCTTTGCATGGAAACCTGGTTTCAGCCTCAGCTGCAAAATTGGCCAAAACTTCGTTCATGGCATACAAATAAAAATTAGACAAATTGCAACCTTCCAGAAAGTCTGTTTTAACATTAAATATCTTGCAATTCTGAGCCTTAAGACACAAAATCAGGCTGCTCTCTGCTGCAGAGAGGTAAAACATACCCTATATTGCTCTAGGACAGTGGTTCCCAAACTTTAAAAACCCTCGAACCCCTTTCACTAAAATGTCAAATCTCATGAACCCCATCCTAAAAATGAATATTTCCAGGGATTTTCTCCCTTACCTCAGCATAAATTATAAAAGCAGTGATGTTGGAAATATAAAATTTGTTTTTATGATATGCTTATTACATGCTATTTAATAATCATTATTTATCATTAAAGTATTTTTATTACATTATGAAAATGGCCATACTCTTCCACGATCTCACTTTTGTAGCTTGTATCACTTTTGATTAAGCCTGTAATAAGACAGAGCTCCTATCAGAGGCACTAGTAGAAAAAAGGGATGCGGGGGCAAAACCCCCCATGCTCCCTGGGGCGTGACCCTTGTCATCCCTGCTTCCCTCATGCTGGCACCTCTGGCTCCTATGGTTCATCAAGGAGTATCAGATATGAAGCAGAATGAAGATGTTTAAGAAGCCAACTCAAAGAGTTCCTCCTCAGGTCTTGAGCAGTCTAAGCAAACAACGAAGCTTAAACTTGTTCTTCATAATAATTTTAAAAACAACACTAGCTGCCTATTTAATTTTAAAAACAGCAAAAAATATCCTTCCCCCTTTCTATTTCATAAAAGGAGTCCTGAAGTTTAAATCTCCTCGGTTTGATAGATATGCTCGCTTTGATCTGCTTACTCTTGGAAGTCCCGCAGACGCCGTGCTGCCTGGGGTCCCTATAGACAGCTCTGTCCGCCATTAGGGAATTTTTTCCTGAGAACCTCCAGTAACACTTCATGAACCCCCAGGGGTTCACGAAACCCAGTTTGGGAACCACTGTTCTAGGATGACTGGCTCTTTATAACCTGACTGCTGCTAGAGCCAGGTCACACGCTTCCCTGCAAAACCTCTAGCCTTCTGTGCTGCCGCTTGCAGTGCTGGGCCCTCAGTCAGCAGCTGTCACCCTCTGGCCACCCAGCTCTGCAGGCAGCAGCGCAGAAATAAGGATGGCATGGGATGGTATTGCCACTATTACTTCTGTGCTACTTCTGGCAGGGTGTCGCTTTCAAGGCTGCGTGCCCAGCCAACAACCACCTCTCTCCAGCCACCCAGCTCTGAAGGCAGCACAGAAGTAAGGATGGCAATACTGCGCCCCCCTTCAAATAACCTTGCAACACCCACCCATCCCCGCAACTCCCTTTTGGGTCAGGACCCTCAATTTGAGAAACGTTAGTCTCCCCTGTGAAATCTGTATAGTGTAGGGTAAAAGCACACAAGACCAGATTTCATCGGGAGAGACCAGATTTCACAGTCCATGATGCGTTTTTCATGGCTGTGAATTTGGTAGGGCTCTAGAAATGAGTTTTTTGGAGCAAGGACAATCTAGTCATGTTTTTTTTACAATGCTTGGTATAATGGGGATTGGGCCACAGTGCTACCATAATTTGACAAGTAACTTTCCCTTATCCATTTCCTGAGTTACCTCCTTTCCTTTGTATTTATTCTCTACAACAAGAATACGTTTAATGCTGTTCAGCCAGTATCAGGAGTACATCTTTCCTGTGCAGATAGTGTATCAGAATGTTTAGGTCCAGAAAAACTAACAGGAAGTAATATCCTCTCAGATAAGAATTGTTACTCGATTGAAATTTGCATTTGGTTTAAAAAAAAACTTTAAAAACCTTGTATGCTAATAGGCTGACCCTCTGTGCTCAGTAAAGAAGTAAAGACCATAATTTGAGGGTATGTAATACAACAAACCTTCCAAAAATTACATATTGCAATGTCAAAACGTCACTGTTCAGCATTCTAGGTATTGGCATGAAAATAGCTTTGTTCTTGTGGGCTCTAGGAAGCAAATATTGTCCAGAGGCTTTTTGAGTCAGTGCCATCAGTACAAAAGAGCATGATTGATGTAAAAGAAGGGAATCTGTGTTAAATTACCCCAAACTGTAAATTCTGAAGCTGGAAAAAAAACAAACATTCTAAAGTGAGAAGAAATCTTTTGGCTGGGCTGGGCTAAAAGGCTCTGTGATGAAGAAAAATACAGAGCAGTTGTATAGGTCTCACTCTTCTCCGAGATCCAGTTAACATCTGTAATCTTGATTGTCCTGTCTCATTTCCTCCTCCTGCTTGTAGACAACACTTTTGGGCTGCTTGTACGTATTTAAATTAATACAAAAGGCCTCATGTTGTTGGGCCCAGACACATACAGCCCAATCCTGCACTCATTGAAGTCAATGGCAAATTCACTGGGTGCAAGAGCAGGTGCTTAATGCACATTGTAGCTTTGTAAACTGTCTTCCTAATGAGTTCTTCATTCTTCCTCTTAAAGTAAAGTGGAGCAGGAGTGTAGATTACTTTAAATCACATACTTAGTTTAAAGAAATTCAGGAGCTCTTTTTCAGCTGTGCTTTTGCTAACAAGCACTAACCTAGCTCTGTGTTTTGGTCCTTCAGCAATGTGAGCTATAAACAACCTTACGTTAAGTACCATAATTGAAATAAATTTTCACACTGAGTATTGTACTACAACTTCACTTTTACACTGCTAGAACTCACTCTTTTAATACATTTGTATCTGCAGTATTGCCAACTCTTCTGATTTTATTGCAATTAACAAATTTGAGGTGCATTTTACCTGTCTTGTAGAAACATCATGAAAGGCTTCCACTCCTGAATTTTTTTCTTATTCAAAATAGCTAACATCTCCAATGACAGTCAATGGGGATGAAGCCAGAAAGATGGCTGCCATTTCTCTATAATCTCTCTGCACATGGAAGTGAGGCTGCCCTTAATTAAGTTGTGTTCCACTTCTCCCTGTTTTCAATGTGAATCCAAAATTGACCGACAGGCAAAATGGCTGTTACCCATAGTTCATGGGGCTGGAGAGGACACAGACTGTGGGGAACAGCAGAGATGCTGTGAAAAGTGGATGGGAAGAGAGAGGAGTAAGGCACTTGAGGAGCAGGAGACAGATTTAGAGTTGCAGGGGAATGAGGTGAAGGGGGATGTGGGGACAGGAAGGAGACTGAGAGTGGTGCAGTGGATAATAATGGAGTGGGAATGGGAAGGCCATGTTGCCAGCTCTCTCAAACCATGAATCACAGGATTCTGATGCCTGCAGGAAGATCTGTCATGATGTGAGATGCTCCTCCATGACTGTCAAGGCTAGGCAGAGCTGTGACCTAGCATCCTCAGGGTGAAGGACAGTCACCTGTCCTGCCGTTGAGTCCTGTCTTTGATTTTTGGTCCTAAAGCGGTGGAAGGGGAAATGGGGGAATGCTGCTGCTCAGTCCAGGGCCCTGATGCCAGCGGGCAGTGAGGGGGGTGAGAGGGAAGGAGTCAAGACAGTAATAAGGGAACTGCCAGTCATTTCCTATCCTAGGGATCGTAAAAGGATAAATAGAGTCTCCAATTGAGGAGCCAGGGAGAGGCATGCATTTTTATATGCATAAATGTTGACTTGTCAACCTGAAATTCTCTCTCACAGACAGGCAGAAGAGTAGAGGGCAGTTAAAATCAAACCATGTTTTTTAGACTGTCCTTTGACTTTTTAAAATCTCATGATTTTGGGGATCAGATTCATGATTTTTGGTCTCATAAGATTGGCAGTATTAGTACTTGGTATTAGCGAAATTACAACTGCCAAAGTTGTTACTGGAATTCCTTATAAACACTTGAAATGATGCAAGCAGCACTACAATACAGCCCTTCCATATGAGGAGCAATTAATAAGTCTGGAAAAGAGATGACTAAGGGGGGGATATGGTTGATGTATATAAAATCGTGACTGGTGTGGAGAAAGTAAATAAAAGTGTTATTTACTCCTCAAAACATAAGAACCAGGGATCACCAAATATATATATATTTTTTTTGGTTCCCATAGGAACACATGCTCCCTTGTTCTTTAAATAGGTGCAGCGCATCTTCCCATACTGCTTGGCCAGCTGTGATAGCCTCAGGGTCTATGCAGAAGGGGAACAGGGCTACCATTTCTGGTGGTGTGAAAATGGAGGATGGCTCTGCTCTCAGCTGATTTGTGAATGGTTGCTTTTCAGGGTCACAGAGGAAGATTTTGTCCCTTCTCAATAAGATTAGGCAGGTCGCTTTTTACCTTTGACATAGAAAATTGCTTCGAAATTCAGTGCCAAAAGTTAGGCACTCAAATCTATGTGCAACTTCATGTACCCACTTGAAAATTCTGGCCTGTGTTGTTTTAATATAGTAAAATATTTTTATGAATGGAAGGTTTGTGACTTCTATTTGATACAGAGGCTAAATGAAACACTTGAACTACATGACCACCTGCTTTTTAACAATGAAACATCCTAGATGTAGTGCTTTAAGGCTCGGATTTGATTACAGTTGGATGGCTTTGAAAATTCCTGTTTTAATGTAATGTGCAGGCATGGAGTTCTCAGCCTTTTTACAAGCTCCTGTAATTCCCCTTTTGTCCAAATAGCTGAAACTTGGTCAAGGAGAATGGGAAGCAAATCGTAATAAAGGGGGCAGCTTCACTCCTGAGTTCAGCTGTTTGGCCAGATATGGCTTTGGGAAACTTAACAACTTTCTTTTTAGTTGTTAGTGTTATAAGAAAGAGGGAGAAGAGTCTTACTTGCTAAGCAGGATCCTCAGTTCTTTCATTCACTGAAGAGCTGAATGGTGGATGATCTTGTTCTGTCGAAAAGAAGTATATGGCAGAAACTTGGGTTCAGTCCTCTGCTGTTCCACAGTACCTTGGGCACATCACCCATTCTCCATGTGCTACAGTTCAGCTGTAAAACGGGGGTGATACTACTTCTGCACCTCATGGGATGTTGAGAGCTTAAACACATAAAAGATTGGGATCTGCTTAGACACTATGATAATGGAGGCCATATAAATACCTCTCTCTCAGCCGAATTAATAACTGTAGTGAAGGCAGTAGGGCTAGGACTACTGTACACCTGGCAGCAAATGAGATTAAGGATGTCGCAGAGTATTCTGTACAAAGTCAGTCAATTCCAGCATTTCCAGTTCTAGGTGCAGTAGAAGAGCCAACAAAGTGTTGGAGTACTCATGGGGGCACCAAACACGCTTTAGCAATAAAAATATGTGAACAGTTTTCTTTGATACAGGACTTTATGAGCTGTGAGACAAAATCAATGGATACAGTTCCCAGTGAAAGATAATAAACTTGAGAATGTCTCTTCAGTCAAATTATGGGAAATGAAGAGTTTCACAGACATGGAATTGCATTGTCACTGTTAATGTTTTGCCATCAGTTAAATTCAGGCGTTTTTTCCCCTGACAGCTGTTAAGTGTGTTTAGAGAAGTGAGGGAGAGCAGGACAGGACAGTATTTCAATTTATAATTGGCAGAAGGCTTTTTCTGTTACAATAGCATGCGCTCTACGCTTGTTGCTGGAAATAACCCTCATGTCAAATAGCACTTCATGACTGACAAAAGTTATCTTTCTCCAGCACTCTAAGATAGTTAGTGGGGAAAAAAATGAACAGATGGCTTAATTTAGTAATTTTAATCCTCTTTGGTGAATCTTTTGCCCATGATATGCTTTTATTTTACTCTTTAGAAATTGCAGATTTATAATTCAATATTTGAAAGTAGGTTCTGGCAACAGAACAAAATATTCCTTACATTAATTCTATGGATGTTTTTCATCCCCCCAAACACTTCATTTTCTTAAATGTCAGCTGTGCATGTTCTAACCCAGTCAATAGCCAGCTGTTCTCTTGTCTCATGAATACGTATTTGTGAAACATTTTTAACATCTGTTTTTGATGGTGTGGAGAAAATCGTCTCTTCCATGAATGGGACAGTTTCAGGTGACAGAATTCACCTGGCTTTGGAACCCAAATGGCAATTTGCTTCTGTGAAGCACTGTCACACTTCATGCTGTTGACTAATAGCTGCTACTGTATCTGGTGGTGGCTCACAGCTTCAGCACCTTTTCCTGCTCTGCATCGACTATGGCTTTACTGCTGCTTGGCCCTTAAGAGCTCAGTATTTTTCAGTGTGCCAGGGCCTGTTGTGTGTTTAAACATACTAATCTCTTTTACATGCAGCATTTAAGTTTTGTTTCTGCTCTGTAGAGTGTTTCTGAATAACAGCATCATGGGGCTTCATATTTGTCTGAAGTGGATGTTTGCAAAGGCATAAATACCAGTTAGCCACATAATTCCTATTGAAAAACAGTTCAGTGGGAATTAGATGTCTAACTACTATTTGTGCCTCTGAAAATCTTCCCATCAGTGATTTCCAAGCAATTTTTTTTCCAATTGCCAGTCCTACAAATAAATTTGGGATCTGAAAATCCAGCTGGGTTCTTTACTTCTCCTACATTACCAATAATAAAGCTTTTGCTGGCTAAACTTATTCTCCAGTTACACTTGTGCAGTATCACAGTGTTTTACTAATGCCCCCAATGACAACTTTTCCTGTCCTTTCCTGTGGGTCTATAGGTGTAACTGATTGGAATTTAGTAAATAACTTTTGGTGGTGGTGAACAGGTTGGTATATAATTCAGCTCTTTTCATCTTGGTTGTGTTGACTTTGCAGTATTCACTTTTACTTCTTTTTACTCCTGTCCTTTTTGTCACTACAGTTTTGAAAGTGTAACAGAACTTATCTGAATAAGAAGGGACCAGCTTTACATATTTCAGAGTAGCAGCCATGTTAGTCTGTATCTGCAAAAAGAACAGGAGTACTTGTGGCACCTTAGAGACTAACAAATTTATTTCAGCATGAGTTTTCGTGAGCTACAGCTCACTTTTTTGGATGCATAGACTGGAATACACAAACAGGAGATATTTATCATACAGAGAACATGACAAGGTGGAAGTATGCATACCAACAGGAAGAGTCTAATCAATTGAGATGAGCTATCATCAGCAGGAGAAAAAAAACCTTTGAAGTGATAATCGAGATAACCCATGGAAGGTGTGAGAAGAACTTAACTGATGATAACTCATCTCAATTGATTAGACTTTTCCAGTTGGTATGCATACTTCCACCCTTTCATGTTCTCTGTATGTATAAATATCTCCTGTCTGTGTGTTCCATTCAATGCATCTGAAGAAGTGAGCTCTAGCTCATGAAAGCTTATGCTGAAATAAATTTTAGTCTCTAAGGTGCCACAAGTACTCCTGTTCTTTTTGCAGTTTTACATAGAAACTTTTCAGAACAAAATTGCACTTCAATGCTCTACTTGTATTAAGATCACAGATTCTTAATTTTTAAGAACTCTTAGACAGGGAAAAAATTTGATTGCTGAATACATGCATAGTCAAGCCGTGGGTAAAGCTTACCAGAGCCTAAACCTCTCCTTCACAATTCTGAATTGATACATGAATGGGCCCTGATTAAAAAAACTATTTTGTCACGGAGACCAATGAGCCTGCAACAGTTTCTCACAGATTAGCTAATATAGTGAATAGACACTGTTGCATGTCACTTTGAAATGGGAGTGGGGAGGAATAGTGCCACCACAAAAGCTGTAATTCTGCCAGCTGGTAGGGGTGATTCAGCCCCTAAGTCTTTCAAGTTAAGTATATGGAAAAGTCTAAAGTTGACTTTGTGCAGGTGCTGTCTGCTCTGTATGGTTCGTAAAGATCTTGTGACCCTCTTCATAGGGGTAAGAGTTTGTACTTGGCCTCAGAGCACATTGTAACAACAGCAGAAAATGTCATTGTCAGTTTTTTTCTGCTTCCAGTTCCAGATTTTCACAATCAAGTGCATTTTATGAAATAAATGAGACAGAGAGAGACTTTCATCACAAGCGAGGAGTCTGTTTTATTTCCCTGGCACAACATTGCCTCAAAATGTGTAATGTTCCTAGCCCTCGACTACAGGAATTTTGCTCTCTAATAGGTTGTGTTCTAGACAGTAGTTGGAGCTGGGGTCCTATGATGGACTTTGGATGGCTGATTACTGGCCCCTATCAAGCCAAGAATATGTTAGTAGAAAATCCTGATTTTTCCTTAGACCCAGTCTGTTTGTTTGAAATAGAACAGCTGTCTGGAAATGTGCTGCTCATTGAAATTTTCCTCCACTGTACACTAGGTCCCTTTATTTATTTCTCTTTCTGGTGAGTCTATGTATAAGTGTAATATGGAGTTGCTTCCAAGCTTTTCTCCTTTATTCATTCCATATTTTTGAGGGGAGGGGGAGTTGTAAGAGTGGTTTCATACTACCTTTTTCTGTAAAACACCATCAAAATGCTGTGGTGTTGACATGGAGTCTTTATGCATAATTTCTACAGGAAAAACTGACCTAATACAGTGCAGTATAACTTGTTTTAAATGACCACCCAAGGGACCAGCAGAAATATGCTGTCTAGTAAAGGGTGGCTTTGAACTAAAGGTCAAGCCAAATCATGGAAACAAAAAATATGCTGGAAACATGGATCATGCATACTTGTTGGGAAGCTTTGAATCTAGACTGTGATGATGACACTATGTATAATACTTGTTGCCTATTGAATTTTGACACATTGATACAAGAAAACACCTTTTCATTATATTTCCAGTGGTATGCTTAGACTGCTGTCTGCACTGTATGACACTCACAAGCCACAAGGGAGTATCACCCCAAGGGAGGTCTGAAGATTATGAGAAACATACCTATAGTTGAGACATGTAAAAAAAAAAGTATGTTTTATATATACATTCACGATGGACCAATGGCAAATATCAAGTCCTGTGCACTTTGCTGATATTCACAACATTTGGTTCTTATTTATCAATAAAGATAATTCCCTGTGTATCAGCTAACATTATACAACAAAATAAGTAGAAGAGCTGGAGCTTCACTAGTATGCAATGATACATTGTTACAGGAGAGCAGGCAATGCCATAAAGAGATCAGAGTCCAGTGACTCAAAATTCTCAGATTACTAAACATTCTGCAGATGTATTAAAGAGAGAGATTAAAATGAGGACAGCAAATTGAAGACTGAGGTATATGTACATTACGAGCCAACTTTTTATCTAGTTTTCTTTTTGGTTAATTACACCATAATGACTTGATGAAGCAAAATTGGAGCCACAAATAATAAAATGTTGAGACCCTCCTCCGAAATGTACAAATGCAAATATTCCTTGCACCCATAAATTAGGCATTTAAATGTCTGTTTCTATTACACCCACATGCAGTGCGTTGCATCTACAAATGATTGAAGGCTGGGGGGTTTTTGTGTGTATGATTTTTATTTTTAGTGGCCGCATGTGGGTGAAATCAGGCCATAAGTAATACATTCTGCATGGGGTTTGTATCTCTGAAAACAAAGGTATCCTATCATGTCTTGGACAACCGTTAGATCTTAGTTCAGACTATATTCCAGAGGAAATATTTAACTGTAGATAGATGTTGTTCTGTGCACCTCAGGTGGTGTGAAACAGTATTACCATCCCCACCAGCATTAAAAAAAATCATGACATTTGCTCCAGAAATCCTGATTCCTTAAAATATTAAATTTTGGGTTCTGGGAGTCACTGGGAATGTATTATCTTTTAAAATTACTTGGATAGTGGAGGATAGCTAACGTGACACCAATTTTCAAAAAAGTCTCCAGAACTGATCCTGGCAGTTACAGGCCGGTAAACTTAACTTCAGTGCCAGGCATTCCCTTTGAAGCATCTGGCACTGGACACTCACATGACAGGATACTCGACAAGATGGACCATTGGTCTGACCCAGTATGGCCGTTCTTATGTTCTTACGTAAGTACTGATGTCTAAAATTTGGCAAATAGTGATACCTTCAGTGATGAGTCAGTGTTGTTCTGCAATACCCAGATTAAGAATTACATATTTATATATAGAAGTAGTCTTTATCTCAAAGAATCCCAAGGCAATTTACAAACTAAATTGGTAATAATATGTATCACTTTAGAAAGCTCTGTACAAATACTAACTCATTAATTCATACAAAAACTCTGAGGGAGGAGGTGATATTATCCCTATTAAAAATAGCATAACAGAGAAGAGACAGAAGATAATGCATTTGCCAAAGGCCATAAAAGAAGTCAGCGTCAGGCAGAACTGAGAGCAAACTTGAGTTCCTGTTCCAGGTTCGCTTGACCAGGCTATATGTTATTTAAAGTCCTGAAATTACTTTTTGTCTTATGCTGGATTGAAGAGACCTCTGGGATAAAGCATGGCAACTGTTAAATGCTGCACAGCCATACAAACACAATGCTGCAGGACAGATGTGAAAAAAACTATAGTAAAGAAAAGCTACAAAGGGTGCAGCAATTACCTCTGCAGAAGTCCGATTTTTACTGATTTTTAAAACTTGGCCAGGACACTCTTATTCTTTTGAAAATACTTTCCTGTGTACATCTCAAAGTTCCTCACAAAACTGAGTAGACCTCATTACTCCCATTATAAAAATGGGGAAACTGAGACAGAGAGGTTAAAGACACAGTGTTGAAATGTAGGCTACTTGTAGCACTCAAATATTGGAGGCAACTTCAATGAGAACTAGGGATGCTTGGTATCTCTGGAAATGGGGCCATTATTCAGTGCATACATATGTGTTTACATGATTTCTTGTACATTAATAAACAGTCAGTGTTGCTACACATAGCACATGAATCATGAAATCATGAAAAAGAAATGAACAGTTATAATTCACTTTACCAATACATACCCTCTATTCCTGCACCCACAGGCATGTACTTTTATCATTGCCGCAACTTTAACTACGCTCCATCAAGAATGCCAGCTTTCCAGCACCTCCTTTAACAACCGATCCCCTCCCAAAACACCAGACTACCTAACAACATTGCCTTCTGCATGCCCTTTTCGTGATACAAGTTACCACCTTCACAACACAATTAGCTGTGAATTTTGGAGGGATTAGTTTGGTAAAGAGGATGCTGGAAATTTAGCATTTCTGGGGTGTGGGGAGGAAGAGTTACAGTTGTGACATGTAGATCTTTGGTGTATGGTTGTAGTAACAGAAAGATGCATGCCTCTGGGGATGGAAGAATAGAAGGTGCATATTGTTGGATGGCTTAACTTTTCCTTTCCTTTCCTTTGTGGTTTTGTATCAAGCGTGTTGCAACCTAAACCATTTGACAACCAGGGCTCTTGTGTATTTTCCTAAGCATTAAATGTCACAACTGCAGACGTGTCTTCATGATGCCCACTTCTCTCTTCAATGCTTAAATTTCCCAACTGAACAAACTTGGTTGGTGGCAGTCACAGGCCAATAAAACTTGCCATGGGTTGTCGCACAGGAGTTCCCCCTAGAGAGATCTAGGCAAAACTTGTCATGCCAAGTGACTGACTTAGTAACAGAGCTTGGAGAAGTTACTCAACCAGTTTCCCCACTGCCCCTGATCTCTCCATTTCATATGGACTTGGGAGAATAGAATGGAGAAAACTGATATGTAAATTCCAAAGAGCAGAACTTCATTATTGAGCGAGACCCTTAGTTTAACAAGCTTAAACTGGCTCGCTGCATTGGGAGCTTCTCTATGTGAAGGTGTCAAGGTTCCTTCCCCACTCTGAACTTTAGGGTACAAATGTGGGGACCTGCATGGACACTTCTAAGCTTAATTACTAGCTTAGATCTGGTACACTGCCGCCATCCAGATGTCAGTGTCTGGAGCACTTCCTGTCCCCCCAAAACTCTCCCCTCCCTGGGTGGCCTTGAGGGACTTCACTAATTCCCTGGTGAACACAGATCCAAACCCCTTGGATCTTAAAACAAGGAGAAATTAACCATCCCCCCTCCTTTCCCCCACCAATCCCTGGTGAGTCCAGATCCAATCCCCTTGGATCTTAAAACAAGGAAAAATCAATCAAGTTCTTTAAAATAAAGGTAAAAATCATCTCTGTAAAATCAGGATGGAAACTACTTTACAGGGTAATCAAATTCGTATAGCCCAGAGGAACCCCCTATAGCCTTAGGTTCAAAGTTACAGCAAACAGGTAAAATCCTCTCAGCAAAGAAGGACATTTACAAGTTGAGAAAACAAAAATAAAACTAATCCACCTTGCCTAGCTATTACTTACAATTTTGAAACATGAGAGACTGATTCAGAAAGATTTGGAGAGCCTGGATTGATGTCTGGTCCCTCTTAGTCCCAAGAGCGAACAACCCCCAAAACAAAGAGCACAAACAAAGACTTCCCTCCACCAAGATTTGAAAGTATCTTGTCCCCTTATTGGTCCTCTGGTCAGGTGTCAGCCAGGTTTACTGAGCTTCTTAACCCTTTACAGGTAAAAGAGGCATTAACCCTTAACTCTCTGTTTATGACAGAAGGATTATGAAATTTCTCTTGATTTACTGAGACATACTAGAGTACAATCCAAACTGAATAGCTGTGTCACTCCTGCCCTGTAACATGGGGTGCCCTTTACAATACTTTGTGAGCAGTCCAGTCTGGAAGCTACTGTAGCAAACACCTTCCAGCCTGCAAGTCACTCCCAGCTATGTCTCTGTGTGCGTGCTGAAGCCAGCCAGCCACACCTTGGCTCTTACCAGCCTGGGTTATACTGCAGGGTGACCCCAACACACCCTCTACTCTTAGATTTTCCTGCAGATATGTATGTCATGTACTGCCTGGTTCTCTCCTGGACAATACAAGTTTATATAAAGTCCATTATTACTCTAAGAGAAATAATATGCACACAACTTGCCACTTCAAATGGAGTTTCCCAGACACTTCAATTTAAACACACTGGGTTAGATAAAACAGTAAAACAAGTTTATTAACTAAAAAGAGATTTTAAATGAGCACAAATAATGAGGCATAAAAGTCAGAAATGGTTACAAGAAAAAAAAAGTTAAAATGCTACTGGCATCTTACTTAACAAACTATATCAGAGTCAAGCAAAGTTTCTCGCCATATGCTTTCAGTGGTCTCACTGACTAAACCCTCTAAGTCAGGATACTTTCTCTCAGAATCCAATGAACGTTCTGTTGCTTCAGGTGCTGAGAATCAATGGGCAGAGAGAGATGGGGTACCTTGGAATATTTGTTCCTCCTTCTTATAATTTCAGTCCCCCTCTTGAAAAAACATTCTAAGCTGGGTCCCAAGAGACAGAGTCAATGGGGAAGGATTTTCCCTGCTGCTTTTTCTTTACCTGTTTAAGCATCCTTTGTTTCCCTTCATGCTTGATGACTCTATTTACTGCTTAAATGCAAATTAAGGAGCGCATACGTTCCTTTGTTTAAGACAGATCTGTTTGTCAACTTAGGATTGGAATATGTGTTATTGCCACCATAGAGTGGAATCTTATAACTTTACATACATTGCTGCCAAACCTATTTTATCAGGACGATACTGATCAGTGAAGTATAAGTTTTCAAATAATACCTTAGAAGGCATTCTTTGTGCAAAGATTATTACAGTAGTTTGTTGGGTGTGAATACAAGCATACATTCTGTCACACTTACACACTGTAGTTGCATTCAGTACTATGGGGCTGAACAAGGTGTAGATCAGAGAAGAGTTTGGCCCATGTTTGAAACAATAAACCGATAACTGGCCAAACAAACCATGGGCTTGATCCGGTGGTAAAAGTGCCATTGACTTCAGAGAAAGTGGCACCAGACCACGAAACTAAACCAATCTAGGTTCCACAGAGCATTACAAATTGGAAATTAGAGGGTATCATGGGAGCCAAAATGTCCTATGAAGACCACTTTAGTGTCCAGTAGTGGCTCCCTTCCTGCTTCTGGTTCTAAACTCTGCCCTCCTTGTCCTGGGTTGGAGTCCCTTCTACTGCCTTTGGGGCAGGAGGAATTAGAAATCACTCCATCATTGTCAGTAACTCAACTGTATCAACAGCAGTCACCTTGTTCGATATGTCATGGATCGGGACGCTTCCCAGTCCAGAGCCCCAACTTTTAGCCTGTTGGGTCCTTGCAGCAGCTGCCACCACTGCACTCATAGGGACACAGGAGGCAATGTGCATCTGCACCTGTATCTATCACCTCTTCTTCCCCTTGGAGATCTGGCTGGCTTTTTTGTGCAGTGTAGCACAGGGTCATGGGACCACACATTCAGCCAGGCTGCCTGCTGGGCTTTTCCCCGACCTGGAGCTCATTCTCAGCCAGCTCTTTTCCTGCTGCTGCAGTCACCTCAGTCTCACGCAGCAGACTTCTTCCCAGGAGAGTTTGCCACAAGAAATTGGTTGGGGATTTCTTGCCTTTTCTCTGCCTAACTTCGGCAGGCTTCTGAGGGCAGAGGCAACTTTCACAGCACTGCTGCTTCACATCTCCACACTAGATTGCTGATTCAGTGGATTTTAATTTTACTCCCATAGACAACCTGTAAAATCTGTGTGGTTTTGTAGATATTCAGACTACATTTTTGTTAAATATTTTGTGCCATGAGTTCATTTGATTAGTGTTGGCTGAGTTGTGTGTGCAGTTGCCTAGACATCAGTTTTAACTGTTTTGCTGTGATTTATAGGAATTGACATATCTAAGTAAAGAATGTAAGCCACAGAAAACTGAAGATGAAACCAAGCAGGGACTATAAAACTGGTAGTAATGAACAGCTTAGTAGTTGCAGTCTGGAGTAATATTTAATTTATGGAGGCTTGAATTATATTGTTCCCCTTTCTTGTCTGATACACCACCAGTTGAAAAGAAGCAATCAAAATACATGTTGTAAATCCCTTGGCCCAACTATTCCTGTTCCTAAACGTGCATCATAAATGTGTAGGCGTGTACTTTGTTGTTTCAAAAGAAATAAAAGCAACACATTGTTTCAGAGATGTCTCCCAATTCAATTTCTTTTATATCCTGTGTTCAGCTGTGACTTAGCATGTGATAACCAAGTTTTTCCAGGTGGGAAACTGCAGTTCTGGTAATCATTCTTTCTGGGTTTAATTCCAAATGTCATATTGCTATGCTGAGTTCATTTTGATTTAATATAGGATTCTTAAACATTTTATCTTAATTTTTGACATGGACCTGACATGATGTGAGAATTTTTTTTACATGTGCCAAGAGCTAGACTAATCAGATTTTGGGGATGATTGACAATTAGCTACTTTATTTAGTTCCAGTGACATTCTTTATATATATCTTAAGCCCATTCAGGATAGAAGGAGTACATCTCTGAGGAATATGATTCCATAATAAGACTAGATAACTAGATTAACAAAGCTATATGGCAGATGGGAAGTTCAGTTTCACAAAGGATTTTGAAATTTGCCTTTGTTATTAATGGGAATGAAAACAAAAAAAATTAATTTTTCCCAAGGAAAACTCTAAATTTTTGCATTGGATCCTTGTGTTTTGATTTTTAACTTTTTTATTATAATATATATAATTTTAAAATGAAACAGTAATTTCAGAACTGAAAATTGAAATGTTTCATTTTAATATTTTTGATTGTTTGGACACTGTTGGCACTTTCTTCTGGTTTTCTTCCAAAATGAAATTCAGATAAAATTGACTTGAAGTGCTTAGATTTCAACAGAACCACCTATTCCAATGGACTCTGGTTCCATCAAAGTTTCCCCATATAGCTCTAATGACTATTTCTGAAGGACCACCCACTTCAGCTTTTCTGTTCATTGAAATAACAGGAACTGATATGTTGAAGGAACTGTGGATCTGCTGGGAGCACGTCTCAGGATTGGGACCATTACTAGCTTGTGATAAAGAAATACATTTCTCCATCTCTTTTCAGCAGCTGAATGTTCTGGGATTTCAGTAAAGTCACTTTGAGGCTGTACGGTGAAAAGCATCTACATGTAAACAGTGGGTTTTCAGAGAGCCAAAATTCTCTCTGGAGATAGCTTACAACATAAAAAGAAGAGAAGACTTTCTCAGAGTAGTTCCCTATAGGTCTAGTTGCATAGCAGTAACACTAGGGCTCTCTCTTCAGTTTCCCTTGAAGTTTTGTATTTGTATATAATGATAAGATAGCAGCACTCAGAGACCAAAAAGGTTTGCAAATCAATACAGCAAAGGACGGTCATACAGGTTATTGTAATAGAGGTAGGCAATGATTTAACAGGAGTTACTTGGATGTCAATCCAGACTAAGTTTAGGTTAGGGTTTGAAGTTGACTCTGGAGTAATACTTTGGTTAAGATTCAATGTAATGAAAATCACATGAGATTTTAGCCCCCACTGATGAACTTTCATATAATCAGCTAATCATATGCAATTTCTGCTAATTTGAGACTGCAGGATGTGTATATCATGAGTAACTGCATGATCTTATTAATGTAACTCTTCCTTACTTCTCCCTACCCTGCTTTTTGATCTATTGCCCTTACTTGTTATGTTGTGTCTAACTTAACTGGCAAGAACTTTTGTCCCAAATAGCTATGTTCTTCAATGTTATGTCTGCCAAAATGACCTTTTTTTTTTTTTTTTGGTACGATTTTAGGTTTTGTGTTAAACTTTTTACCACTATTACTCTTTACCATTAAAGTATCTCCAAGAGGATTAAATTTGTTCTAATGAAATGGTTTGTTTTATCTAGGTTTTGACAGCACACTCGGTCTTTGCATAGATCTAAGGTAGTATACTCAAAGAATTTTGGCTCTCTAGAAACCCACTGTTCACATTTAGATCTTTTTCATTAACCTTATCTGAATGTGTCAAAAGTTCTTTATTACATTGATTCAGATGGCTTCTTTCTAAAGATAAAATTGCTATTTCTAGTTTTGTAGCTCATTCTGTTAAAGATGCAAATTTTTTCAAGGTGGAAAGTTTTAGCCTTAACTATAAACAATGCTAACAATATTTGTATTGCAGTAGTGTCAAGAGCCCCAATCAGGGCAGGAACTCCAGTGTACTCCATCTGTGCAAACACAGAACAAAAAGATGGAACTGCTCCCAAAGAGTTTACCGTGTAAGACAAGAACCATGAGGATACAGACAGAATGGAAAGCACAGGAAACAATGCAACAATACTGGTCTTCAAGATAAGTAGTGATCATAGCACACTAGTTGCCGAAACATCATCCAGTTATTTGTAGACATCGGGGCAAAGGAGAGATTATAAGTCACTTTCTGCGCTGCCTATAATAAACTTTAAAGAATAAGTTAAGCCTTGTCAGACCTTGCCTTATACATGGTATCCACTGTACTGCTGTCAAATTTCCTTCAAGTTTACCAAAATGAAGCATGAAATTAGAGTGAGTAGAATAAGAAATGTGTGTTTTAAACATGGCTTTTTGTACTTCATCCCCCATTGAGCTACAAAGGGAGCCAGCCAAACATGGCATGTTTCAGTTTCTTAACAACAAAACCTACAGTACAACCTTCACTATGGACCATCTCTAATATACAACCATTTGGAAGTATCCAGTGTTTCAAGTACCTGTTTTGACCTTTAATTAAACACTAGGCAACAGATTTTTGCTGGCTCTTAGGTGGTGGTTTAAATCCGCTTCACTGTAACATTTAACATTCCTGTGGTGGGAAGAACACCTCAACAGCCCAACACTGTGGCATTTAATTTCAGAAAGGGGAACTATGCAAAAATGAGTAGGTCAGTTAAACAGAAATTAAAAGGTACAGTGACTAGAGTAAAATCCCTGCAAGTTGCATGGACACTTTTCAAAGACACCATAATAGAGGCCCAACTTAAATGTATACCCCAAATTAAAAAACACAGTAAAAGAACTAAAAAAGAGCCACCGTGGCTTAACCACCATGTAAAAGAAGCAGTGAGAGAAAAAAATGGCATTTTATAAAAAGTGGAAGTCAAATCCTAGTGAGTTAAATAGAAAGGAGCATAAACACTGCCAAATTAGATGTAAAAATGTAATAAGAAAAGCCTAAAAAGAGTCTGAACAACAGCTAGCCAAAAACTCAAAAGTTAATAACAAAATGTTTAAGTACAACAGAAGCAGGAAGCCTGCTAAACAACCAGTGGGGCCCCTGGATGATTAAGATACAAAAGGAGCACTTAAAAACTGTCATAAATGGATAGTTAAGAGTTAATGGAACAGAAATACTTCATACCTCTTTTGCCTGTAAAGGGTTAACAAGATCAGTGAGCCAGGCTGTCACCTGACCAGAGGACCAATCAGGGGACAGGATACTTTCAAATCTTGAGGGAGGGAAGTTTGTGTGTGTGCTGTTAGTTTTTGGTGGTTGTTAACTCTGGGGGCTCAGAGGGATCAGACGTGCAACCAGGTTTCTTTCCAATCTCTCCGATACAGGCTCTTATAAGTTCAGACTAGTGAGTACTAGGTAGATAAAGCGAGTTAGGCTTATGGTTGTTTTCTTTATTTGCAAATGTGTGATTGGTTGGAAGGAGTTCAACTTGGTATTTTGCTGAAAAAATTTTAATTTGTACTTGTATGCTTAGGCTGAGAGGGTATTCCCAGTGTCTGTAGCTGAAAGACCCTGTACTATTCCATCTTAAATTTACAACGATAATTTTCACTGTTTTTTCTGTCTTTAATTAAAAGCTTTTCTTGTTTAAGAATCTGATTGCTTTTTTATTCTGGTGAGACCCCAGGGGACAGGGAATTGGTGGGGAGAAAGGAGGGAAGGGGGGGAGAGAGGTTATTTTTTCTCTGTGTTAGGATTACTTTCTCTCTCAGGGAGAGTCTGGGAGGGGGAGAGAAAAGGAGGGGGAAAGGTGAATTTTCCTCTCTGTTTTAAGATTCAAGGAGTTTGAATCGCAGTAATCTTCCAGGGTAACCCAGGGAGGGGAAGCCTGGGAGAGGCAACGGTGAGGGAAAGGGTTTACTTTCCTTGTGTTAAGATCCAGAGGGTCTGGGTCTTGGGGGTCCCCGGGCAAGGTTTTGTGGGGACCAAAGTGTACCAGGCACTGGAATTCCTGGTTGGTGGCAGTGCTACAGGTTCTAAGCTGGTAATTGAGCTTAGAGGAATTCATGCTGGTACCCCATCTTTTGGATGCTAAGGTTCAGAGTGAGGAATTATACCATGACAAAGACGATAAAGTAATTACGGAGAAACTAGGTAAATTCTTTGCTTCAGTCTTCATGGCTGAAGATGTTAGGGAGATTCCCAAATCTGAGCCATCCTTTGTAGGTGACAAATCTGAGGAATTGTCACAGATTGAAGTGTCATTAGAGGAGATTTTGGAATTAATTGATAAACTTAACAGTAACAAATCACTGGGACCAGATGGCATTCGCCCAAGTTCTGAAAGAACTCAAATGTGAAATTTCGGAACTATTAATTATGGTTTATAGACTCATAGACTCTAGGACTGGAAGGGACCTATGCCAACATCTAAATCGTTGATGAAGATATTGAACAGAACCGGTCCCAAAACAGACCCCTGCGGAACCCCACTTGTTATACCTTTCCAGCAGGATTGGGAGCCATTAACAACTACTCTCTGAGTACGATTATCCAGCCAGTTATGCACCCACCTTATAGTAGCCCCATCTAAATTGTACTTTCCTAGCTTATCTATAAGAATATCATGCGAAACTGTATCAAATGCCTTAAAGTCTAGGTATATCACATCCACCGCTTCTCCCTTATCCACAAGGCTCGTTATCCTATCAAAGAACGCTATCAGATTAGTTTGACATGATTTGTTCTTTACAAATCCATGCTGGCTATTCCCTATCACCTTACCACCTTCCAAGTGTTTGCAGATGATTTCTTTGATTACCTGCTCCATTATCTTCCCTGGCACAGAAGTTAAACTAACTGGTCTGTAGTTTCCCGGGTTGTTTTTATTTCCCTTTTTATAGATGGGCACTATATTTGCCCCCTTCCAGTCTTCTGGAATCTCCCCCGTCTCCCATGATTTCCCAAAGATAATAGCTAGAGGCTCAGATACCTCCTCCATTAACTCCTTGAGTACTCTAGGATGCATTCCATCAGGCCCTGGTGACTTGCAGGCATCTAACTTTTCTAAGTGATTTTTTACTTGCTCTTTCCTTATTTTCTCTTCTAAACCTACCCTCTTCCCGTAAGCATTCACTATACTAGACATTCCTTCAGACTTCTCAGTGAAGACCGAAACAAAGAAGTCATTAAGCATCTCTGCCATTTCCAAGTCTCCCGTTACTGTTACCCCCTCCTCATTGAGCAGTGGGCCTACCCTGTCCTTAGTCTTCCTCTTGCTTCTAATGTATTGATAAAAAGTCTTCTTGTTTCCCTTTATTCCCATAGCTAGTTTGAGTTCATTTTGTGCCTTTGCTTTTCTAATCTTGCCTCTGCATTCCTGTGTTATTTGCCTATATTCATCCTTCGTGATCTGACCTAGTTTCCATTTTTTATATGACGCCTTTTTATTTTGTAGGTCACGCAAGATCTCAAGGGTAAGCCAAGGTGGTCTTTTGCCACATTTTCTATCTTTCCTAACCATCGGAATAACTTGCTTTTGGGCCCTTAATAGCGTCCCTTTGAAAAACTGCCAACTTTCCTCAGTTGTTTTCCCCCTCAGTCTTAATTCCCATGGGACCTTGCCTATCAGCTCTCTGAGCTTACCAAAATCCGCCTTCCTGAAATCCATTGTCTCTATTCTGCTGTACTCCCTTCTACCTTTCCTTAGAATTGCAAATTCTATGATTTCATGATCACTTTCACCCAAGCTTCCTTCTACTTTTAAATTCTCAACAAGTTCCTCCCTATTGGTTAAAATCAAGTCTAGAACAGCTTCCCCCCAGTAGCTTTTTCAACTTTCTGAAATAAAAAGTTGTCTGCAATGCAGTCCAGGAACTTATTGGATAGTCTGTGCCCCGCAGTGTTATTTTCCCAACATATATCTGGATAGTTGAAGTCCCCCATCACCACCAAATCTTGGGCTTTGGATGATTTTGTTAGTTGTTTGAAAAAAGCCTCATCCACCTCTTCCGCCTGATTAGGTGGCCTGTAGTAGACTCCCAGCACGACATCACCTGTGTTTTTTACCCCTTTTAGCCTAACCCAGAGACTCTCCACCCTTCCGTCTCCTATGTCCATCTCCACCTCAGTCCAAGTGTGTACATTGTTAATATTTGTTTGTAACCTGTCCTTTAAATCAGCTTCTGTACCCAATGACTGGAAGATAACTAATGTAATGCCAATATTTAAGAAGGGCTCTAGAGGTGATCCTGGCAATTACAGACCGGTAAGTCTAATGTCAGTACCGGGCAAATTAGTTGAAACAATAGTAAAGAATAAAATTGTCAGACACATAGAAGAACATAAATTGTTGGGCAAAAGTCAACATGGTTTCTGTAAAGGGAAATCATGTCTAACTAATCTATTAGAGTTCTTTGAAGGGGTCAACAAACGTGGACAAGGAGGATCTAGTGGACATAGTGTACTTAGATTTCCCTGAAAGCCTTTGACAAGTTCCCCCACCAAAGGTTCTTACGTAAATTAAGTTATCATGGATTGATAACTGGTTAAAAGATAGGAAACAAAGGGTAGGAGTAAATGGTAAATTTTCAGAATGGAGATGGGTAACTAGTGGTGTTCGCCAAAGGTCAGTCCTAGGACCAATCCTATTCAACTTATTCATAAATGATCTGGAGAAAGGGGTAAACAGTGCAGTGGTAAAGTTTGCAGACAGTACTAAACTGCACAAGATAGTTAAGATCAAAGCAGACTGTGACAAACTTCAAAAAGATCTCACAAAACTAAGTGATTGGGCAACAAAATGGCAAATGAAATTTAATGTGGATAAATATAAAGTAATGCACACTGGAAAAAATAACCCCAAATATACATACAATATGATGGGGGCTAATTTAGCTACAACTAATCAGGAAAGAGATCTTGGAGTCATCGTGGATAGTTCTCCAAAGACATTCACGCAGTGTGCAGTGGCAGTCAAAAAAGCAAACAGGATGTTAGGAACCATTTAAAAAGGGATAGAAATTAAGACAGGGAATATCTTATTGCCCTCATATAAATCCATGGTATGCCCACATCTTAAATACTGCGTACAGATGTGGTCTCCTCATCTCAAAAAAGATATGTTGGCATTAGAAAAGGTTCAGAGAAGGGCAACTAAAATGACTAGGCGTTTGGAACGGGTCCCATATGAGAAGAGATTAAAGAGGCTAGGACTTTTCAGCTTGGAAAAGAGGAGACTAAGTGGAGGGATACGTTAGAGGTATATAAAATCATGAGTGGCGTGGAGAAAGTGAATAAGGAAAAGTGATTTACTTGTTCCCATAATATAAGAACTAGGGGCCACCAAATGAAATTAATAGGCGCAGGTTTAAAACAAATAAAAGGAAGTTCTTCTTCACACAGTGCACGGTCAACCTGTATAACTCCTTGCCTGAGAAGGTCATGAAGGCTTAGGACTATAACAGGGTTTAAAAGAGAAGTAGATAAATTCATGGAGGTTAAGTCCATTAATGGCTATTAGCCAGGATGGGTAGGAATGGTGTCCCTAGCCTCTGTTGGTCAGAGGATGGAGATGGATGGCAGGAGAGAGATCACTTGATCATTGCCTGTTAGGTTCAGTCCCTCTGGGGCACCTGGCATTGGCCACTATTGGCAGACAAGATGCTGGGCTGGATGGACCCTTGGTCTGATACGGTATGGCCATTCTTATGTTCTTTCCTGGAGAATTAGACCAGAGTAGTAGCTCCTGGGCAAAAAACAGATGTTTCTCTACACCTGTGTTACCCAGTCAGGGATCGGGTCGGGGATCTACTGAGGATAGAGGGAGAGAAGTGGGACTGCATGAGGGAAATGGAGAAGGGTGCGAAGAATGTAGGAACTTTGGTAATATTTTTATGTTCCAGATGTGCACCTGAGTTTCTCTCTGCACTTTGAACACAAACATTGAGTGTAAAGGGGAATGACTGAGGGCTGGAAGAATGTCAGGTAGTCTCACTTGGTAAGGAGGCACCAATCAAGAGTTGAATAGAACCTACACAAATTAGTGGAAGATCCTGAGTTGACCAGAGAAGTGCCATGGTCTGGACCATTAGCACTTAACAACTGGGAAGTCAAGGCTGAACACGTGAACACAACATGGTTGGAGCTGGAGACAAGACAGGTGAGATCTGACTGTTGGGATGGGGTGAGACTCCGACACAGACAGAGAGAGAAGATGGATCTCAGAGAGAAGCATGGCCTGATGAAGCCATTGCTTCTTCCAGTATGGACGCTGCGTTAAACTGGGATTTGCCTGCTAACCTAAGGACTCTTATGCTGTATTACAGGTGACTAATAAATACTACCTTGCTTTAAAAGGGCTGCTCTGTTCACTGCAAATACTCTGCAGAGCTTTCAAAGGTAAAACCTCTCTGAGACTGTTTTTAGTCGGACTTGCTATTGAGAGGCAAGGTGAGAAATAGGGCTCTGGAGCCCAAAGGCTCAGTCTAGGAGTCTTTTTGGGTATGTCTACACAGCAGTTAGACACCCACGGTTGGCCTGGGCCAGCTGACTCGGGCTCAGGCGAAAGGGCTGTTTAATTGCAGTATAGATGCTTGGGCTGGAGCCCAGGCTCTAGGACCCTACAAGCGGGGGGAGGGTCCCAGAGCCTGGGCTGCAGCTGGAGCTCGAATATCTACAGTTTCCCTTGGCTGTTAGCAAAGAGAGCTCCATTCACACTTTCATAATGCTTGGGAGTGGGAAATGTTGCCACGCCAACCTCTCTGGATCCATTAGGCTTTGTCTTCACTTTCTCTCTCACCCCCCCCACCCCCCAAAAGTTGTTTTGTTTTGTTTTTTTTAATCTGGGGGTAATAAATGCCTATTAGCTATCCTGATGTATAATCCTGTTGGAGACCAGACACTGTAGTTCTTACTGCAAGGTGAACTAGGATGTCAGCCATGGGTGGGGGTGCATAGTATTAGTTATCCCAATGTAAAACAAGCCTCCCACACACCTACCTTTTTTGCAGTGAAGCCATAGCCTTAGTCACATTTATGTACACCCTTAATCATGAGATTCAGCTTTCCAAAGAGATCATGGTTTGTTCTGGAAATTCAAGCCCTTTCTTTTAGGAGCTTCTTGCAGACACTTTTCCTTGCCCAGTTGCAGGCCAGCCTCCTCTTGCAGATCCAGGCACAGCACACCCTGTGTCTCGCTCACCCTGCCTCCACCATATTCTTAAAGGTGTAGCTTCCATTTTTCATATTATATAGATATCATCACTAATTATAAAAATAAGTATTGCTAAATATAAAAAGTATTGCTAAATATAAACAATAAGGTTTGATAAACTGTTTTTAAACCTCTCTTCTAGGGACATTCGTGGGGCTGCCCCTGCCTGCAAGGTCACGCTGCATGGGAGGATGCCATTTTCAAAAGTGCACTGCCCTGCTCCTGCCAGCCTGACCTCACATGCAGCATGTGTCCAAGGTCATGCTGGTGGGGGCAGAGCAGTACACTGTTTGAAATAACATCTCCCATCTGATATCGAGCAAAACCACATCTGGTTTTGTCCCTGTACTGGCCAGGGGACAAACCAACCAAAAAGAGGATTGTCCTGTATAAGGGATGAGGACCTTACATTTACATGGAAAACAATGTAGTGATTAGAAACTGAGAAACAAATAGCTTTAAAATGAAGTATAGTAATAGGTCATTCTGCACTTTACAAAGTTATTTTTCTTTATCTGCTCTGGTAGCCTTTTCCTCTCTCTGATTTCTCTATTAACAAGATATCAGTTGGCCATTTTAGTTCAGCAGGAGGTATGGAGTTGGGAAAAGTGTACATACATCTTAAAAACTATGAAGTTAGGCTGGCTGGAATTAAAGAAACCAGACTAGGAGTGGAAATAATTAAAAGAACATTTACTATGTTTCTGAATATGCAAACACCTAATGGTTCCATATGACTCTTTTTGAATGAATGCTTCAGATTTTTAACATGCTGCTATGAGACTATCAAACTTTGGAAGCTGATCTCTTATACACTGTTGCCATTGTACAGCACAGAGCACCAGGTCAGGCCGGGCTCTGCAGCTGCGCTGCCCCAGGAGCTTGCAGCCCGGCTGTCCAGAGCATTGCGCCAGCAGTAGGGCGAGCTGAGGCTGTGGGGCAGGGTGAACAGCAGGGGAGGGGCTGGGGATAGCCTCCCAGGCTAGGAGCTCAGGGGCCGGGCAGGAGGGGCTGGCCTGCAGGCCGTAGTTTGCCCACCTCTGCGCTAACCAGTTACGTGTCTCTTCTGCTGCCCACCCAGTGGCCCTTTACATGCTCCTCCTCTCGCTGTCCTGTCCCTGCTTCAGGGCTGCCCAGAGGTGGGGGCAAGTGGAGCAATTTGTCCCAGGACCCGCAGGGGCCCCGCGAGCCCTGGCCCGGCGGCGGTCTGGGTCTTTGGCGACATTTCAGCAGCAGGGGGCCCTTCAGTTGCTCCGGGTCTTCGGCAGTGGGGGGCCCTTCAGTGCTGCCGAAGACATGGAGTGGCTGAAGGGCACCTCGCTGCCGAAGACCCAGCCCGCCGCTGGGTAAGTACAAGCGCCGCAGCTCCCCTGCTTTGCCCCAGGCCCCCTGAATCCTCTGGGTGGCCCTGCCATGCTTTGTCCCTTCACACACACACGCACACACCCCTCAGCTCCTCCATATCCTCCCCAGGTGGGGAGCATCCCACTCTCAGCACTGTGCAGAGAACCAGCCCCTGGTTGGAGTGCTCAGCTCACCAACAACCTGGCTAGCAGGCTACTTCGTTCCCCCATTGCCTCTGGTTGGGCTGGTGTCCTGGAAAAGGCCAAGACCCTCCGGCTCGGGGTGCTGGCCCAGAGTAGCCAAGCCCTGCATGTGCTGAAGCCCCATGCAGCACTGGCATGGGGAAATCTCTCTGCTCCTCAGCTAAGCTCTGGAGTAGCGGGGGCCGGGAATCGATTTCCAGTATGTCTCACAGCATATTCATGCCCCAACCCTGTGGGCTCCACAGCAGCCCCCAAGGCAGGGGATTAGCACCCTCTCCCCTCCTCCCCCACCTTCAGTCCTGCCCCTAGGGAGCATGGGGCTGCTCCATTTCCTAGGCCCCTCCCCTCCTGAGCCACCTCTCTGGCCAGATTCAGTGAAGCCCCTGCGGTCAGGTTCACAATACATCCTTAGGATTACCCCCTTCCTGCCCACGCTGTAGCTGTCCACAGTTGCCAACTTTCTCACAGTAAACAAACACCCCAACTTTCACAATAAGCCAAAAATCAAGGTAATCCTATTTGAAAACAAGCCAATCCATAAGAACCCCAATACTCTATGTGACTAGATCCCCCTGGCTTGCAATTTCGGACTGTGATAGGCCCACTGTGCACCCCTGACTCTCTCTCACTCTTGACCCTGCTTGCCGAGAGCTGATTAAAAAGAAAAGAAGCAAAAGTTGCAACTAGCCAAACAAGCTTGTTGGCTAGTTTTTGGCTTGTAGCAACTCACAAGCCAATTAAGCCAAAAACAAGCCCAATTTCTGTGGTTTTTTTCCGTGGGTTTGGCTTGTCTGCTCCTGTCCCTTCCCTTCCGCACAGTGCCAAAAGACTGCTGCTGGCCACATTCTGGTGTGAACCCTGGCAGAAATTGGGGGATGAGGGCATGTGGCCCTGCATGCCACTTCCACGTGTTGCCTCAGGAAGACATGATACCAGGTACCAGGAGAGGCAGGTCCATCCTGGGGGCCCAGCCAGGCATGGAGGGGGGAGAGCACCAGACAGGGAGGGGAAGATCAGGTCAGTCGGTCTCCCTCCCTGTATATGAGAGGTGTATGGGGGAGGGATGTCTCACCTCTGCCTGTGTGAACCCTAAAACCTTAAAGATAAGAAGGTAAATAAAATGACTCCAACTACATAGTATTTCTTCTTAACAGGGGCCCAATCAACTTGATGTTATTTTTAATGTTTGTACTGCATCATTCTGACTGATTGCCATTGAACTTGCTTGAATACGAGTAATTTTACCAGGTGTCCCATATTCAGTATAGGGAAATATGGTTACACTACAAAATTAAGTCGCCATAACTAGGGTAATGGTGGCATTAAAAAGCTTGTAATATATTGGGCAGGGAGGTTGAATTCCATTTCCTATGTAGGAACATCGTGAAGCTGTCCTGCAACATGCTGAGTGGCCTCCATTTCCATTAAAGTCAGTGGGATTTGAGAACTGTCAGCACCTAGCCAGGAGGCACTGAGCCCCTGCCAGGACTGGGTCCCGAGTGACTGACTCCTTCTCTTGCCTTGTTCTTCTACCCCTTCTAAAGCAAAAAAGGATGTGAGATGTACAAAACCAGCCAGGGACATAACGTACAGGAACGCTGCCTTGTTTTTTGTAAGGTGACTCTGGAAAGCACACAGCTGCAAGCATGTTACAAACAGGAGAAGAGTAGAGAAGGGGAGAGTGTGGATCACATATCCTTCCTCCAGAGAGTTATGGCCCAAAAGTAGCCTGCATTGTTCATTGTCTTGGATAGGTGCAGTAGAATTGCAAACGCGGGGAATGAGATGTTATGAGAGGTAACATATTACGTTGATGTTGGAAAGAACCTGCTTCTTCAATTTCCTTTCCTCTGCTTCAGTGTGTTGTTGAGTAATCTGTAGCATTAATCTTCTGAGTAGGTAATTTCCTCCTCTCTCCTTTTAAAAATAATTGTTTGTAGCAGTCTGTATGCCAAAAATATTACTGCTTTATGTCCAGGATGGAGATAGAAAATAGCAGGGACACCGCAGCCATCCGGCACTGTGGCAGTAAGCATTGCTTGTATTGTGTGTACATGGAATTGGGTTAAATGGCTGCTTTTCTACTTAAGAAATCATAGCAAGAAATGCACAGAACACGTGTACAAAGCTTTCCTTTTATAAACAGTGAACCAGATTTACCCCTGGTGTAACTCCACTGATTTCAGTGCAGTTATACCTAGGCATGAATTTGGCCTGCTGTCCAAGGTAGAGGGGAGACCCATATAACTAATGACTTCTGTTTCTTGGTGTGCTAAGCAGTAGGAATTTCCACTACTTCATTTATCTGTGTCAGTTCTCACAAGATCTTGTACAATTAAGTCCTGACCCATTTGGAGGCAAATTTGTAAGTTGATGATGATAAAAATAAGGAATCAATCTGCTCTTTTACTGCAGATAGTATACAAACTGCATATCTGATGTTTTTGAAGAAAACTTAGGGACACTTATTGCTAGATAACTTTGTTGAAATTCCAGGTGCTTTTCCTCATGTAGATCAGAGCCAGGAAGTTTATTCATTAACAACCTTCAACCCTCCCCCAACTCTTTGCTATTAATTTTCCTAGGTATTGGAAGGAAGGTAGAATCTGGCTAAAAGAAGGGTTACTTGAAAAGATACCAAAAATGAATTGTGATTAAGAGATGGGGTGATTTTCTCCCCCCACTGGTCCTTTTCGTCTCAACAAATGACTTGCAGTGCTGAAAGAAACTCTCAGATTTGAAGTCTCTCTCTCCCTCTCTCCCTCTCTCTCTCTCAATAACAGCCCTGGGATGCTTTTTAAAGAAACAGGCTGAACAGCTAGTAAAAATGCTGAAGACGCCACAAGATTAGGAGTAGACATGTCCAGAAGGCAAAAGTCATACATAGCACTGTAGGACAAGATGAACTCTCCTCTATTACATATTTACTTTTTGAATTAATAAAATTTGAAACTTTATCCTAACTTTGAGAGTATGATCAATACCTGTAGTTTATAAGGAATTTCTCTCAAGTGCTGCTGAATTAATAGCTGAATAAATGGGACTCCTTCTGAAATGTGTTAAAAATCTCTTCCTGTTCCCTCTTCTTTTTCCTACCTCCAAGCCATCCTGTGTTCACTTAGAAGTTCATCAAGAGCGACTGAATTAACGAGCATCTTCAAAAGTAAGAAGGCAGACTGAAGGGTTGAGGCATTTATGACAGAGATATTTTAAAGAGCATGTGTGTGGACTTGTGCTCTCACATGTGAAATTGTCCATAAATCAAGTTATCAAAGCTAGAATCTGTTACCCTGTTTTTACTTATCAAATGTGTTTTACTTAAAACAATTAAAATTCACCCAAACAAAGTTCTGCGTACAAACTGCAGTAGTGTAGCAAAGCTAATCTGAAAGATTATTGTTGTCAGCCTAAGAAGATTTCTCTTTACATGCAGGAAGATTTTTTTCTGCACCAATCTTCTTTATTCTTGTGCAGCATTGATTTCTTAGTATGTACCTAAAACCACTTAGGCTTTTCTGCAGCATGAGGGCTGACTTTATTTGGAACAGTCCCCTCTATTAGATGTTCTAGGGAAGCAGGCCCTTTATCCAAAAGTATATTAGATGGTCTTATTACTGACCCAAAGGTCCCAAGTTAGAATCCCGAATCTGTCTTTTAGTAGGATGTGTGTGTGCACATTTACTGTGTAGATAAGAATTGCTGCATGTTTACGATGCTGAATTTGCATTTTTTTAGAATCTGCTCCAAAAAGAGGAGGCATATTAATTTAGGTGGCTTTTGAATGATCATTGTACTGTGTCCTTGAAAAGAGGAACACATTCTCAGTGAATGACATTCATTGTGACGAGAGAAAGGAAACAAAGCTCACTCGTCTCACACTGTAAGTCCCTTTTCCTGATGCACAGCATAGAAAGATCTACTTCCAGAAAAGGCAAGCATCACATAACTCCTGTGGCTTGGATAGGAGGCTCATTTTTGTTGCATAGTTACATGTTGTCTCTATGTAACTATAACGGCTTAACACCACAGTTTACAGTAGTTTTCTATAGCACTGTAGAGTACTATAAGGGACAGCCTTATCTGACAGCCTTCTGTAGACAGGAATCATAAACAGTCCAAAAAACTTACAGCAACCTCTCAGTGCATATATGTCTGGCAGACAGCAATCTGAACCATATCCCCAGTCTAAAAGAATCATCCAAGAAACTTTCTTAACATGGCAGACAGTGGGGCTGGTTTTGGTGCTTATGTTGTTCTCACTGCTGGCTGCAAGAATTGCATTTTAACTGTGGAGACGATGTACAACAAAAACACCACCATTCCCAGCCACCAAATATATTAGAACCAGATGACACATTTGGAAGTGATTCGTTAAACTAAGAATGTTACTGATTCACTGAAGACTGTTTTATTTTTCTCTGTTCATCACTGCACACCTTGTCCAATTTGATATTAATACTAACATCAATATATAATGTCAGTGTACTCAGTACTGTATACAGTAAGGTCATATCAAGAACTGACACACACACACACACACACTCTCTCTTTCTCTCTAGTGGTTGCGATCACTGACCAAAATGAAAAATCAATGGGGTATGTTTTGGGTAAATGTTTTGCCTAATAGATATTCAGAATCTGAGACAGAATAGCATGACTTCTTTGTCCGAAGAAGAGGGCCAAAATGCAGTCTTGTATCAATATATCATGCTATTTAAAAATTGTCCAGCCAGCTCACTGCTTCTCCTTTATTTGGGTTTAGAAAAGTAGTCCCACTGTAACCCAGTCTATATCACTGTGCTGTTATCACTGAAGAAATGGTGCACAAATAATTCTACAGGGCTGATGTCTTTAAATATTTTCACAGTGGAGAACTCACCTTTTAAACAGAGGGATTCTCATGGACATCTTCCCTTTATCTTTCCTCAGTCATGATCCATTTACAATTGCTTACATAGTGCATGTTGGTATTTTTAATTGTTTAATACAAAATGTTTTTTCTGCTTCCTGATGTAAAATAATCAGTCTCCTCTTGTTCATTTCCTCTCTCTTTCTCCCCCTGACCCAAATCTGGTTTGATCCTCCCTTGTTTCCTGGTCCCCTGTTCTGACTCATCTATGCATGCTTCCCTGGTTCTTGGCCTTCATCATTTCTTCCTGTACATGCAGCCCAACATCCTGGTTTCTTTCTTTTGTTCCCAAAGAGCAGCTGTTTTCTTTCCTCCCTTTCTCCATACATCAGTGACCCACTAATGGAGTCAAGCTGCTTGCTCTTCCTTGTTTCCAGTATTGCAAAGAGGAGCCTGGATGGAAACAACATGCTGGAGCAAGTTCCATGTGAACTGCTAGCTCTCCAGAGCCCACTATTGTGGTCCCTCAGAGTGAAAACTAGTGCTCTAGTACTATTGCTGTAGGACAGATGGGAATAGCTGTTGTGAGTCACAGAAAAATATTACTTTGAGCATTTATAAAACGAGCATTATGTTAAAAGATAATGTCTCAGTCTTCCCCACCAAGCTCCACTGAGTGCCAGGAATGCTGTGAGGGTGCACAGCAAGGGAGCAGTTATGGCTTCCTGATCCTGTGGGTCAGTCTGCACTCTCCCTGGCCTGCTCTAACTTTTCTCACCTGCATGAAGTCTCTAAGGCCTGGATGCAGAGAAGAAGTTAGGCTTTGTGATGCTGAATGTTACAGCTCCTATCTTTTAGATACCTAGAAAATTGTTGCGATTCAGAAGGCCCAAGTTAGATGTGTAGGCTCCTCTCCAGTGAATAGGGTGAGGTAAGGGCCTTAGGCTGAAATTCACAAAAGCCAATGTGCTAGGTGGTGGGGGGAGTGTCTAAATTAGCCAGTGGGAGATCCTGAGAAGAGGGATGTGTGCTAAGCCACACTACACTGAGAGATAAGATCCTAAGTCCAGGTTGCAGGGAGGCATCTACGTCTGCTTGGAATCCACAACCTGTAATCCTTCTGCTGGAGTCAGGCACCTATGCCATATTAGCAAGAGACATGTAGGGAACAGGGGGAGAAAAGGAGGCATTCCTTTGTAATTTTTAGCCCATTGGTTAGGGTACTCACCTGGGATGTCAGAGATCCCCAGTTCAAGGCCCACATCCACCTGTGGGGGAAAAAAGATTTGAACTGGGATCTGCCATCTCCAGTGTGAGCATTCTAATCAGTCTGCTGTGGGATATTCTGATGTAGGGCTCCCTCAGTCTCTCCTAATGAAGCTGCTGCTCTCTGGATAAATACCTGACAAGTCATTTGGGCCAGAGAGAGAGTATGAGCATGAGCATGAGTGACTCTGTAACCATGTGGTTAAAGCAACCATCTGGGATGTGGGAGATGGGCGGCTCTAGGTATTTTGCCGCCCCAAGCACGGCAAGCAGGCTGCCTTCAGTGGCTTGCCTGCGGGAGATCCCCGGTCCCGGCACGCCTGCAGGAGGTCCGCCGAAGAGACGGGACCAGCAGACCCTCTGTAGGCATGCCACCGAAGGCAGCCTGCCTGCCGCCCTCGCGGCGACCGGCAGAGCACCCCCCGTGGCTTGCTGCCTCAAGCACGCACTTGGCGTGCTGGTGCCTGGAGCCGCCCCTGATGGGAGACTCAGGATACAGTCCCCTTGTTCCAATGCCTCTTTAATTATTTATCCAATTGATTAATAATTTGTTCACCATAAAATAAATTAATTATTCTTTACACATTGGCAACCCAGTTCTGCTTTCCAGTACAGTGATGCAACTGTGGTGAAGAGTAGGGCTACAATAATGTAAATTGTAAGAGAATTTGGCCCTGAATCTGTCAATTTTCTGTTAATCCTCCAATGTGGCCCCAGATCTCTGAAATAGAATTTCTGAGAAGGCAAGGAGATGAAGTTACAAGTTAAAAATTAACTAGTATTGACCTTGGAGGCAATCACTGGCAAATGCAATCTGAGTGGTTAATATTTGTGACCTCTTCTTTCTTGACCTCAGTTAAGTTTCCTCACTTCAGCATTTTCTTTTTTCATTTGAGGGCTTATACCTGGCCCACAGTGCGATCAGATTATGCATTTAAACATTTTTTCTAAAAAACATGCTATTTAGAACTGCTGTAGACTGGTCCACTGGATATCCCAGAACAGTGGTTCTCAACAAGAGGTATGGGTACCCCTGGGGGTACACAGAGGTCTTCTGGGAGTACATCAACTCATCTAGATATTTGCCTACTTTTACAAAAGTCTACATAAAAAGCACCGGTGAAGTCAACACAGATTAAAATTTCATACAGACAATGACTTCTTTATACTGCTCTATCTACTATACATTGAAATGTAAATACAATATTTATATCCCAATGGATTTATTTTATAATTACCAGTATATGGTAAAAATGAGAAAGTAAGCAGTTTTTCAGTAATAATGTGTTGTGACACTTCTTTTGTATTTTTATGTCTGAATTTGTAAGCAAGTAGTTTTTAAGTGAGGTATGACTTTGGGGGTACACAAGACAAATCAAACACCTGAAAGGGGTACAGTAGTTTGGAAAAGTTGAGAGCCTCTGGCCCAGAGCATGGCTATATAACAAGATTCTCATACAAAAATTCCTTTCTGTCAGACTTCTCTACCAAAATCCCTTATTAGCTCCTCTCTCATCCTTAGAACAGCATAAAACCTTCAAGTTCACATTGCAAGGCAAAAACTCCTTGTCTTGTCTGGAATATAAAGCGGAGGATCTCTTTAGTGCTGGATGTGTGATTCAAACATTCTCCTATTTATCCCAGCTAAATAGGATGAACATTAAGGCATATTACCATATCACATCCCTCACAAATTAAAGAGGTACACCCAGAAATAATGCCCTTTAAAGTACTGAGTAGTTGAAAGATTATAGGGACAAATTCTGCTCTTCGTTACACCTGTGTGGCCCCATTGGAAATTGTGCACTTACTTGCTAGTAGCTGAGGGCAGAACATTAGTTCACAAGTGTTTACAAGGCCAAAATTCCATGTGTTTGTAATATAAAACATGCAAAGAAAAGCACTGCTGGAAAACAAGCTGTAAGATTTTGGTAAAGAAGAAAATAAACTTACAAAAATACATATACTTCCTTCAAATATCCATCTTAGATTATTTGGGGTATGTTGGGCATTTCCAAGGTTGTGAGAGAAAGCTGTCAGCAGGGCTGGCTCCAGGCACCAGCGAAGGAAGTAGGTGCGTGGGGTGGCCAATGGGAAGGGGCAGCACATCTGGGTCTTTGGCGGCAATTCAGCGGCAGGTCCCTCAGTCCCTCTCAGAGTGAAAGACCCACTGCTGAATTGCCGCCGAAGAATGAAGTGCTGCGGTAGAGCTGCAGCTGAAGTGCCACCGATCGCGGCTTTATTTATTTATTTATTTATTTATTTATTTATTTATTGCTTCGCTGCTTGGGGCAGCAAAAAAGCTGGAGCCGGCCTTGGCTGTCATACAAATATTAAGCTATTTCTTATATCTTCTGAAAGAAAGAAGGGATGTGAAGATCAAAAGAAGTTGGGTGCCTCTCTGTCATGCTGTCTCTGGCCAAGATTTAAAAACACAAAAGCCTAAAGTTGGGAGTGTAAATCCAGTTGGGTAACAGAATAAATGCCTTGATTTTTAAGAATGCTGTGCACCTGGCAGCTGAGCTCCCACTGAAAATCAGGCCACATAATTTCTTGAGTCCATATGTAGGGCGCTTAAGATTAGGCTTTTATTTTTTAATAAAACTTTGGCTTATACTTCTAAAATAACTTCTCTGTGGGACCCTCCCATTGTGGTACATATGGTGAGAGAACATTGTAATTATATTACATTTATTAAACATTTAATACTTTCATCCCTGATGCGGTCATGCTTCACCCATTCATTTCTAGATAGCAAATTTAATTGATTTGCAATAAGTTCAAGCTCTGAGGTTATGGAAGATGCTGTCGTTGCATCATTCATCTTTATGTGGTAAGTGGTCAGCTACATGCTGAGCCACGCATGATTTCCTGGCATATTTAGACCATTTTTTTCCTGTCCCAGCTTCATGCAGAATGTGCCTGTTTGACATGGCCAAGTAAAACAGTGTTAGGTCCTGCTACCTTTAACTCTCTTTGTTCAATATTTATTTTTTTACATACAGTAGAGGAAGAAAATTCAGCTCATGAGTGACTAAAGCCAGTCATGTAATGGTCAGCAAATCCATTAACGCATGGTTAATCCTATCAAGAGTATTTTATTAAATAACAGGTAACAGTGCAGCACTGGCTCTTGCTCACTCTTGTTTTTATAAGTTAGCACTCTTCTGAGGCATGGAGATGGTGCAGAAAACAATTCCTTTGAGACAGACTCGCAGAGCGTAGACAGCACTCATGGAGAGAGGGTCCATCAATGCATTGACCAGTCCATCCTATATCATGTCTCCCAGGACCTAGATAATGTGATCTGGGAGATAAGACTATGTAAGATTGGTAGAACTGGATTTTGATATTTTTTATAATTTCAATGGATAACATCCCTTTCTTTTTAAGCATTTTTATCTATTTAAATGTTCAGATTGCAAGGGGCTCAGACAGTAATTGTGTAATGACAGTAAACCTGGAGATTCAAAAAATTAAATCTTTGTAGCCATTAAAACACAAATTGTTAAAAATCACATGTCAAAATATACAAATTAAATATCCTAAGTTCTCAAGCAGCATTTTTTCTTTTTACTATGCCTATCTGTAAAATTTGATTATTATTGATGGAAATTTGTTGTCAGTTTATGTGCATATGGTGGAATTGACATTTGCTGATAAAAATCTAATTCTTCCAAGCCTAGGGATATGTCAAGACAATTGGCAACTATTTGAAAGTCAACAGCATGCGTAACCAGGGCATGCACACTACTCCTGTGCTGAGAACCAGGAAAGTTCACCAAGCCAGCTAACATAAGGTTCTATGAGCTCTCCACTCAGGAGGATTTGTGCAGCAGACTACACATACTACTGGGTTATCCCTCTGCCCCTTCTCACTGTCAGTCAGATCATGATTTGCCCCTTTGTGTCAAACTCCTGTTTTTCAATTTCCCATTATTAGTGAGAGGATTTTTTCCAATATTTTAACTCCTCTACTCTATTTTTTTTTCTCATGACACACCATCTATTTTATAGCTCTTCAGTGGAGAGAGATTGTATTTTAAGGTCATTGTTTCCATGGACATAGTCAATTAGAAGCACAATCTGAAGAGATGGAGACATCTGCCAAAACTCCCAAAGAAAAAGGAAAAAAGTTGTAGGTTTTAAAAAATACAAGAAACGTTGCCTATTGATGTCTTTTGCCAGGTCTTCCTACTGCATGTTAGTATCGGAGCACACATCTTGCACCAATTTGGCAGGAGCTCCATTTGTAATGCATTCTACAAAGATACTTATGTCTGGTGCTCAACATATGTGATAGACTCAGAATGTGAGAATTATTTTTGCTTTGCTTCTCTTGTGTTTTTATAAGGTTTTGGCAATGACAAATGATCCCAGCCTGGTGTCATCTACAAATTTTATAAGCATACTCTCCACTCCATCATCCAAGCCATTTATGAAAATATTGCAAAGTACTGGACCTAGGACTGACCCCTGTGGGACTCCAGTAGATCCATCTACCTAGTTTGACAGTGAACCATCTGAGAGTATGGTCTTTCAACTAGTTGTGCACCTACCTTATAGTAACTAATCTAGACCATATTTCCTTGACTTGGGAATGGAATAATAATTAAATCTATCTAGTACTTTTTATCCACAGGTTTCAAGATCCTTTACAAAGGTATGTGTCCTTGTCTCCAATGTAGAGACGAGGGAGAGAGACGCACAGAGAGGTCACGTGATTTGCCCAAGATTATTCCACAGTTCAGTGACAGAGCCCCAGACAGAACCCACTTTGCCTGAATCCAGGACTGCCACCCACCGAAAACTAGAGATTGATGGAGGGATGCTGGGAATGAAGAGAGAACTGGCAGTTACATGGATTTGACTGTATATCTGAACATCAACATTAATCTGCAGAAAAGAAGAGTGAGGGGGAATTTGATAGCAGCCTTCAGCTACATGAAGGAAGGTTCCAAAGAGGATGGAGCTTGGCTGTTCTCAGTAGTGGTAGCTGACAGAACAAGGAGCAATGGTCTCAAGTTGCTGTGGGGGAGGTCTAAGTTGGATATTAGGAAAAACTATTTCACGAGGGTGAAGCACTGGAATGGGTTAACTAGGGAGGTGCTGGCATCTCCAAACTTGGTTCGTGGCTTGTTCAGGGTAAGCCCCTGGCAGACCTGGAGATGTTTTGTTTACCTGAGTGTCTGCAGGTATGGCTGCTCGCAGCTCCCAGTGGCAACGATTCACCATTCCCAGACAATGGGAGCTGCAGGAAATGGCGCAGGCTGGGCCACCGCTTCCCGCAGCTCCCATTGTCCAGGAACAGTGAACCACGGCCACTGGGAGCTGCGAGCAGCCATACCTGCAGACGCTCAGATAAACAAAGCATCTCCTGGTCTGCCAGGGGCTTACCCTGAACAAGCCACGAGCCAAGTTTGGGAACCCCTGTATTAGATGACCTCCTGAGGTCTCTTCCAGCTCTAATCTTCTATGATTCTATGATCAATGCTTGAATGTTAACGTTCCTAACATGTATCAGAGGGGTAGCCGTGTTAGTCTGGATCTGTAAAAGCAGCAAAGAATCCTTATAGATTAACAGACGTTTTGGAGCATGACCTTTCATGGGTGAATACCCACTTCGTCAGATGCATATAGTGGAAATTTTCAGGGGCAGGTATATATATGCAAGCAAGCTAGAGATAACGAGGTTAGATCAATCAGGGAGGATGAGGCCCTGTTTTAGCAGTTGAGGTGTGAATACCAAAGGAGGAAAAACTGGTTTGTAGTTGGCAAGCCATTCACAGTCTTTGTTTAATCCTGAGCTGGTGGTGTCAAATTTGCAGATTAACTAAAGCTCAGTAGTTTCTCTTTGAAGTCTGTTCCTGAAGTTTTTTTGCTGCAGGGTGGCCACCTTAAGATCTACTATAGTGTGGCTAGGGAGGTTGAAGTGTTCTCCTACAGGTTTTTGTATATTGCCATTCCTAAGATCTGATTTGTGTCCATTTATCCTTTTCCATAGAGACTGTCCAGTTTGGCTGATGTACATAGCAGAGGGGCATTGCTGGCATATGATGGCATATATTATATTGGTGGACGTGCAGGTGAATGAACCGGTGATGGTGTGGCTGATCTGGTTAGGTCCTGTGATGGTGTCGCTGGTGTAAATATGTGGGCAGAGTTGTCATCGAGGTTTGTTGCATGGATTGGTTCCTGAGCTAGAGTTACTATGGTGCAGTGTACATTTACTGGTAAGAATATGTTTCAGGTTGGCAGGTTGTCTGTGGGCGAGGACTAGCCTGCCACCCAAGGCCTGTGAAAGGGTGGGATCATTGTCCAGGATGGGTTGTAGATCCCTGATGATGCTTTGGAGGGGTTTTAGCTGGGGACTGTATGTTATGGCCAGTAAGGAAACAGATCAACAGAGCCAGATGTGTACCCAGAAGCCTCCTACTGCAAGACAAACCCAAGAAAGAAACTAACAGGACTCCACTGGCCATCACATACAGTCTCCAGCTAAAACCCCTCCAACGCATCATCACTTCTTTCCATTACCACAACTCCCACACACTGCAAGCTTAACTTACCCCCCTCTCACCCACAGATGCAACCCTTTATGCCCTCACTTTTACTAAATACCCTCCAGATTAATCTTCAGCCTTCCCTTCTAGCACCCCCTTCACCCCACTGCCACCTCCCAGTATTATTAGTGGAAGAGTTTGGTGTATTTGGAGAGGATACTTTGCCAAAAGGGGTACTTGAAGTCTGGTATCTCTGCCTGGGCATGTGATATGTGGTGTTTACTACTTGTCATGATGATGATGATAATAATACCTAGTTCAGTGATACTCAGACCTCAGTGACTGAGGAGCCAAAGTAGCGATCAGCATTACCCAAAAGAGCGACAGCAGTGTGAATTCATTATTTCATTTATTACAGTGCTATATATTCATATTTAAACTGCACACCGGGAAATATTTAGTTAATAACTTAATTGGTTAATAACATAGCAAAAGCATCCTGATTGATTAATAACATAGATTGTGTGATTTAATTATTAACCAGAGTTTTAATATCATGTGCTGCAAAGAGCCACAGGAGAAATATAAAAGAACCACTTGCTGCTCTCAAGCCTCAGTCTGAGTATCACTGGCCTAGCTCTTACATAGTACTTTTCATCAGCAGATCTCTAGGCACTTTACAAAGGAGGTCAGTATAATTATCTCCATTTTACAGATGGGGAAACTAAGGCACAGTTTCCCCATCTGGTAGTGGTAGAGTGTCTCTTTGTGGATGGAGGAGCAGAGAGTATGTACTGCTAGGTGACTGAAATGTTAATTTCCTTGCTTTTTAAATTTTGAGTATCATATGCTTTGTGTAAGAACTTCAGCTATTTCACAAAGTTTTTTTTGTCTTTTCATTAACAAATATGAAGTGGGCTCTACTATGGCTCACGGATACTGAAACGTGGTCAGCAGGCACTCTCTACCCAAGTAGCCAGCTCCGTTCAATTTGCATAGTGCAGGAATGCTCGTAATGACTGTAAAACTGCTGGTAAGAGTGTCCTTTACTGAAGTAGTGAATGTGTATATGGAATAGGTGTAGCTTGTACGGCCTCTTGGCACTAGCTAGCACCCGGAAGATGAGCCCATGGCCATATCTCCTCCCCACCCTAATATATGCACATTCAGTGGCAGCTGCCCTTCTCCTTCACATTACAAGAGCACTTAGTGTGGCAGCTAAATTATGGCTAAACCCTGCATGGGTGCAATGAGCTCCCTACGTAGTACACTCCACCCTCATGTCCTACTTCTACATTTTCAAGATGATGTGGTGGCTTAGCAATCTTTTCTGGAAAAGTTGTGTTTACTATTACTCAGGAAGCACTTATGCTTGCTGACTAGTAACAGAAGAGGAGGCTATAATAAAAGAGGCAAGGCATAATAATATAGAGGAGTGCTTATCCTAATAGTATTAATTGTTTCCTTAACTCTGAAGTTGAATTAGCTAACTAGAACACACCTGAACAACATGTGAAATAAAATGGGAAAGTATAATTTGTCCTGTGTGGCTGGTGGAGAAGCGGAATAGTCTAGCAGTTAGTGAAGGAGAATATTTCCCCACCAGTCAGATGAATGCAATAGAACTTACTAGTACCTACCTCTTACAGGGTCATGCATGACACTTAGCTAATATTTGTATAAAACAGTGAAATCCTTCAATGAAAGACACTTGTGTCTGGGCTTCTCAATGCTTTTTGTATTGTGGACCATGTTCTGAGAGAGTCTCTTGTGGGCAAACACCCACCCAATTGTACAGCAAGCAGGACCTGTTGCCATTTGAAGACTGACAGATGTTTTGCAACTGGCACAGAAGCAGCATTGTGGGCCACCTGGAAGTGTTCTGTGCACCATCAGTAGGGAACCATTGCACTATGTAAAAGCAATGTAGAGTGAGCCTTGAAATTCTGTTAATTTGAATGGATGTCCCATAGGAAGTTCCTGTCAGAAAATATACCCATACCAGCAATAGCAGCATGTTTTGCATCTAACCTGGAGATACACACTCTGTGACTTACTCAATTCATCAAACTCAAGAAAGAAAATATTTTGGAATTCTCTTGATTTAGATTTAATATATATAGTATTTCGAGGGATAGTTTACCCTATAAAGTTGTAGTTACCTATTTTCTGTAGAAAAAGTAGAGCTCAATCCTGGCAATTCGCACACATCTTCCCCATGGACTGATAATGCTTGAGAGATTCACAGTGGAATGGGGAACCAAAAATCTTCCACTCCATTTAATAGGCGCTACAAGAAACATGGAGCAGATTCACCCAGTTTCTCCAAAAATCTGCTCTTTCAAGCAGGATTGATGTAGTGTCATCTGGGAATATCGTATGTTATGTGTGTGTGTATGTAGGTCCCTTATCCAGTGGATCCGATTATAGAAACAGAGAAGTGTAGTACTGGAATGGATGTCAATAGGTCGTCTAATGCACTGAGGCAGGACTAAATATTATCTAGACCATCCCTGACAGTTTAGATGTATGTCTAACCCAGGGGTCGGCAATCTCTGGCACGCGGCTCACCAGAGTAAGCACGCTGGCGGGCCAGGCCATTTTGTTTACCTGCCACATCAGCAGGTTTGGCTGATCACAGCTCCCACTAGCTGTGGTTCGCCTCTTCCGGCCAATGGGGGCAGTGAGAAGCCACGGCCAGCACATCCCTCGGCCTGCAGTGGGAGTTGCAATCGGCCAAACCTGCCAATGCAGCAGGTAAACAAACTGGCCCAGCCTGCCAGTGTGCTTACCCTGGCGAGCCACATGCCCGAGGTTGCCAACCCCTGGTTTGACATGTTCTGAAAAATCTCCAGTAACAGAGATTCCACAACCTCCCCAGGTAATTTGTTCCAGTGCTTAACTACCCTCAGAGTTAAGTTGTTTTTCCTAATGTCTAACTGTGATGGGGTGTCCAGCCCACAGAAGGCTTGAAAGGATAGGCCAGTTGACTCCTCAGGACACCCGGGGTTGATTAAATGAGGCTCAGCTGGGCAGGAAGAGGAGAGAGCTGTATGAAGCCCAGGAGCTGAGAGCAGAAGGGGGCTGCAGGGGAGCTAGTCTGCAGTCATTCCCTGAAGGGAGATGTGTAAAGAGAGTAGTCTATGGTTAATCCTTGAGAGAGTGCAGTTGGGAGTGTGGCTTGGCAAGCCCAGAGGAGAGGGAGAACCAGTGAGGTAGGCAAGGTTCATGGGAAAAGCAACAAGGTGTGGAGAAGGTTAAAGCTGAGGAGAGGGCCCCTGAGTCAGGACCCAGAGTAGAGGGTGGACCCAGGTCCCCCTGCTAGCTGCTGATGAAGGGGCACCGGTGAGGCAGTGAGCAGGCAGACTGCCAGAACCCATTTTTCAAGAGGGACTTTGATACTCTGGAATGGGGGAACACATGTGTTGACCAACTGGAGGGCCATGTCATGGAGAGGAGACTGTGATTTCTAGAGTGTGAGGGCTCTGCAGGGCAAGAGGATGACAGGAGAGACACTGCCAGAGGAGGGTGCAATGCCCGACTGGAGCAAATCCACAGGCCGGCCAGCAGGAGGCGCTGCCTGAGTGACACTAACCTAAATCTTTTGGTGTTATTTAAGCCCCTTACTTCTTGTCTTGTCCTCAATGGTTTATCACCCTTCCGTTTATAACAACCTTTTATATACTAAAAGACTATTATGTTCCTCTCCCCTTCCTCCTCTCCCCCTCCCCAGCTCCTCCACTCTTCTCTTTTTCCAGACTAAACAAACCCTGGGGGGTGGATTTCAGTCTTTCCTTATAGATCATGTTTTCTAGACCTTTAATAATTTTTTTACTCAATTTTTGTTGATTTTTGTTGATTCAATGCTTGAGCAAAGTAACTAATGTGAGTAGTTTATTGGATGTCAACATCAAATAGATCACTGTCGACAGCTGCATTATATTGGATGATTTTTATTGAAGAGCCATATTACTTTAGTTTCCCTTCAACAGATAACAGAATTACAATGTAGGTGCTAACACTGTATATGTTGATAGATACAGGGATATAGTGCTGTACTGACTTTTAGAGAATGCAGGAAGATGATTGAAAGATGTAGTATTCCTTTTCACAGCCACCTCCAACACTAGTGTTTCAAAAATAAACATCTTCCCTTTCCTCCATGCAGCTATGTCCGAAGTTGCTTGATTTAAGCTAAGTAGCTACCATAATGCCTCGCCTATAGAGCCCTGGGCTACAATTCAGGAGACCTGGGTTCTCTTCCTGGTGCTGCCACTGGCCTGCTGAATGATCTTGGGCGAGTCACTTCACCTCTGTGCCTCAGTTTCCCCATCAGTAAAATGGAGATGATACTGATCTCTTTCATGAAGCACTTTGAGAGCTATGGATGAAAACTGCTATAAGAGGCAATAATAATAATTTCATATTTTGCTGATAAAACAATATTTCAGATTCATCCATTGGGAATTATAATCTCCTTTGTTGATCATTAAAACAACTATAGAGGAAAATGATGTAGAGAAAATAAGGCAGATAATACTTTTATCATGTCTAGAGCTACTCTGAATTGTACTAAGCAGTTCTGTTTGAGGAACGTGTTGGCTGTTAACATTACTTAGGAATGTTAGGTATTCATCTTCACTTCAGGTAGAAGGTAACAGGGAAAAGAAAACAAATTGTTGAATTGCTAGTTGAAAAGAGTGGCATCACTGAGAGGAGAAAATACCCAACATTATCCTGGTACTGATGAGGTGATCGTACAGTGGTAAACAATTCAGTATCTCTCCTTTTTGCTGTCATTCTTCATAAGTATTTGCAAAGTAAACTGACAGGAAAAATAAAATGTAGGCACCGACACTGCACCTGTGGAGAGTCAGGAACTGAGCAATTATTTCTGCTGCCACAGGATGCTAGAGTTCGCAAAACACAGCATCAATTGCCATGGAAACAATTTAAGCCTAATAAGCTATCAAGTATTTTTTACTCATAAAAGTCAACATGAGACACTTTTTTAAAATGCAGGTGTTCTTGATTTGTTCTATATGCTTGATCAGTGAGTTTGTTTCTTTGTGATTGTAGATCTTTAATTCTTTGCATCTGTACTGTCTATATGTTACATTGCTTGAACTGCCTGCTTCCTCTTTTTCCATTTCTACCAACATACTGTGCCAATATTAGTCTTCCAAATTCCCATTTTCCTTTCTTGGCGCTCTGATTAACTGGCGCTCCACTGGGTTTAATACAGGAGTATTGTTGCTGTTTTTCATAGAGGAAAGTGAACTGCATTAAATTACTCAGATTATATAGTGGCAGTGATGTTGAACAAACTTTCCACGTGAAATGTTGGTAGCCACAAATATATGTCAATTGTGTATAATTTTACTCCGTTCATGAATTGCTTCTCCACGTAGCTTTGTAGTGGGTGTCAATCATTAAGGAATTCATGATTTTTTAAAAATAGCAATATATTTAAACCAAAAAAAGCTACTTTCTGTAATGTTACACTAATTAACTTTTAACTGTATCTGTAAAATATTTTCACATCATCAGGTATGGCATGGAAGATAGATGAGAGAGTAGGGACAGGAGCTAAATGTTGTGAGCCCAGTATTCCCTTTGTCCTGCATACCCTTTAGGGCCTGATTCTGAAACACTTATTTGTGGGATTTTCAAAAGCATTCAGTGTTGACCTAACTTTGCTCATATTGAAGTAAACAGTAAAACTCCCATTAACTTTAGTGAGACAAACAAATGCTGGCTACTTTTGAAAATTCTGTCCTACATGAATAGCTATCTAATTTCAGTGGGACTACTTCTATGAGTAATTCAACGGTGAGCAGAGATAATAGAATCATACCCTAAACAGTATCAAATTCAATATCAGTTTTTAGCATTGTTGACGTGCTGACTTACCCTTAGGATAACTGTACAGTCAAACAAATGTATGTGGTTTGCCCACAGATAAACAATAAGGAAAAGGGTGAATACCTCATAAGTAATGGCAAAAATCACTTTGGTGATTTTTGGATTGAGGTTAGCATTCAAGAATGTAGCAAGTTGCAATGCAGTAGGTCTAAAACAGAGTCTAGAATAGCTATACTGTGAATTCTGAGGGTAACATAAAACTGTCTTGACGCTTGCTCACTCTGTCTTGGAAACATGGTTCACGGGTGATGGAAGAGAATTTGAGTTCACCATTTGATGAGTGATACTTGTTACTTAGCTTATTTAGTTAGAAAAGCAGGAGACACTAAACAAGAGGACTTTATGGATCCATCTGTAATGTTTTCACTGGCAGAGTAAAGCAGAAGTCCTTCCAAGGTCTGTACAAGGCACACTGCAAACCTCCAACACTAGAAAGAACTTAAGAGTTTAATGTGTGCTGGCTTCACGATACATAAACAGAAGTCCCTATGGTCCGATATTGACTGGGCTTGTGGTGCACTACTGTTTTATGTGGGTATATGCTAACCCATAAAAACACGTTTTGGTTTTGGTTTGACCTGCCAACTCTCTTCAGTTGCTATGTCTATTAGGTTGCAGTGGTAAGTACTACAGCTGGTGTTCTGAAAGATCGACTGTACAATAGCAAGGTGCCACTAACCCACAGTCTGGTTGTTCATGTGTCCATGAAAAGGTTTTGCAATTTGATATTCATTGTACCATCTTCCACAAGGACTAATATAGATCAGTCTTTTCTTGGGCAGTCATTAGTTGTCTGAATTGCTTTTTATAATTTTTGTTGAGTATGACTACACACTGCTTAATGCAGCCTAGCAGCAGAAGGGCTAGGAATATTTTGTAACATATTATAATAAGCCTTTTGTACGTAACTCAGATGAAGACAGTCAGGTAGGGAGAAGACACAGAGATGAAATCTCAGGACTCTGGTATCCTCATGCCGGTTAGTACAGTCACCCTTTAGCTAGTCTGTAAATTTCTCAGTTCTCCCTGTAGTTTCTTATATTCAAAGATATTTGGTTAGTTACCACAATTTTCATTTATGAAGATGGCATTTCTTTGCAAATATATCATCTCTGGATTTCATATTTCTTAGGTGAAACTGTTTTACTCCATAAGCATTTCAGAACTGTATTGCTTTTTCAAATATTAAATTTGTCACATTTATACTAAAGATGTAGATACGGTTCTCTTCCATCTTTTTATTCTTTTTGGTACTTCTATGTTAGTTTTCTTTTCATCCCATTGTACAGGACTTATTCTGATCTCTCTCAGGAGTTGCCGATGTTTGTAGTTATTCTCTATTTACAAGAGATTGAAATCAGGCTCATGGTTTGCTATTACTATTTTTAATTTCACATTAATGTGGATCAGGACTAGGGTATATCTGGAAATGGACCTTTCACAGTTCAGGGCACCTGCACCTGTATTACCACTCTAGGCTCCTAGTCGTCACCTCTCTTGGGCAGAGACCTGGTTTTTTTTTCCAAGGTGCACAATTCTTCCTTCGCTTTGATTTCCCCAGCAAGGCAGACTGTCTAAATAGGCTGTTGTCTGCCCTTTGTTTTTCTCCTAAGGCTGTGATGGGCAGTAATTGCTAGCAGTCACAAGTGGATGCAAGAGCTGTGGGGACACAACATTCTGTCTGGGCTTGTACCTGTGGCTCGAGGGCTGCATTCTGGTCTTGTAATGTGCAGGTTGAGCTTGCAGGATCCGTCAACATCCGAGTAGGTGTGTTGGGCTCCTGCTGGGGCCAATCCAAAAGAAGCTCCATGCTGGGGGGTGTAGTCCCTACATATCTTCTTGTGGTCTGCTCACACTATCACACACCAAGGTGTAGGTGGTACGACCTACTGGTCAGAGCAGGTGTCTTACCTAGTGGTCAGAGAAGATTCAGAAGGTATAAATGGAGTTGCAGTCAGGGGACAAGCCAATTGTCAGAGCCAGGAGTCAAGAATTAGGAGTTCAGAGGTAGGCAGAGACTAGGTCTGGAATAGAGCAGTGAGGGCTGGAGCGAGGGCTGGACCAGCAGCACAAAACAGGTCTGTGCAGCTGCAGCTGTGGAATGCGTTGAGTAACCACTGTGCTGCTGTTGCTACAGGACTTACATAGTGATCTGTTGGCTTTTCTGACCCATCAGGGCTGGTTTATTGGGCCTAGCTGTGCTCATTGTGTTGTGAGGGTACTTTTGAGCCTAGAGGCAGCTCAATTCCTGACAGGCATGGGGCCTCCTACTCCCTGGTCCTCCACCTTGTGTGCAATCATTTACATTGGTTCAAAATCAGTTTAAAATTATACCATCCTACCATGATTTTTATACCCATTTTGCATGCACTTTGCACAGAGATACACGCACAAGATGCAAGATAGAGGAAAGTCAGGCCTGTGGTTCCTACCAACCTCTAAAATAGTGCTCCTTTTTTTCTCTTTCCAACCTGCTGTCACTATTATTATAGACATTTTCCATTTGAAAGAAGGAGAGGTAATTCCAGCAAATACTTGGTTCTATACTTGTTTCCTGTCCTCTGCTGTCTTAAAACATCAGAGCTTTAAGACCTGTGACCTGTCTTGCTGTAGTGCATCAAGTAGCAGGCACTGCAGAATGAGCAAAATGTTACCATTATGATTTTTTTGTTCTTTGCATAAGCATGCATGACTATGCACGGTGCAATGCAGTGGATAATCAGGCTTACAGTGCACAGTTGAGTTCAGTTTTGATGGGGCTGTGTGTGTATGAAGTCTTGTCTCTTTTGTTTACGTTTCTCTGGATATTGTTAGTGTTCATGCCAGCAAGATACTGATAGTCCTAGCTCCAGCACACGGGAGGAGTGATAATAGGCTCATTTTTTCTTATGCAGTGAAGTCATCTACTTGCCTTCAGCTGTTTATGAGCCATAATTTACCATGACTAAATAGTTGTAAAACATTTCTCAAATTCATGATTCATTCCATGATTGCGCCTTGCCAATCGCACTAGCCATCTTCCCAAAATAATCATCCCCTGCATCTTGTTAAACTGCAGAAAATATAAGGGTCTGCAAATAATACATTTTGCTTAACTATTAGCAGTTTCTTCTCCTAAAAAGCTCTTTCTCTTTCAATTTCCGACCATCAGTTTAGCATAATAGTGAACAGGGGCGGCTCTAGGTATTTTTCCACCCTAAGCACAGCAGGCCGACTGCCTTCGGCGGCTTGCCTGTGGGAGGTCCCCGGTCCCGCGGATTCGGCAGCAGCCTGCGGGAGGTCCGCTGAAGCTGCGGGACCAGCAGACCCTCTACAGGCATGCCGCTGAAGGCAATCTGCCTGCCGCCCTCGCGGCGACTGGCAGAGCATCCCCTGTGGCTTGCCGCCCCAAGCACGCGCGTGGCGTGCTGGTGCCTGGAGCTGCCCCTGATAGTGAATGACAGTGACTGATACTGGAACAGAGCTAGTGAAAATTCAGCACTTTGCTCTGTGTCAAAGAGTGAGATGGTGATTAGCCGAATATTAATTGTGTGTGAATATCTCAGTGACAGCCTTGAAATAATTCAAAATAAACATTAAAAGGGAAGGGAGATGGTTTGAATAATGTCGTTAATATTATTTTAGCATGGTATCTCTGGTCCTTTCCCCCCTTTATTCTCTTACTTGAATGGTAGAAAGTCCATTAGGATATCTTAATTTAGCAAGATTCTACTTTGCTATTAGGAATTATGAACTTCCGTTTTTCTTATATTTACACTACTTTAATATCAGTATAACCACTGATTCAAATAAAATTCATTTGGATCTACATAAGTGTGAGTGAAAATGGAGAATCAGACCTTACAAAACTGAACCAAACAGAAACTTTGGCTGAATACCAGAAATTATTTCTTAACAGTGATCTCTACTAAAGAGTTTCCAGTGTAGAGTGTGGAAGCCCCAGTCAGTGGCGGCTCCAGGCACCAGCGCTCCAAGCGCATGCCTGGAGTGGATTTAGCGGCAATTCGGCAGTGGGTACGCTGAAGCCGCGGGACCTGGGATCTCCTTCAGGCACGCCGCCGAAGGCTGCCTGACTGCCATCCTTTGGGTGGCAAAAAAGCTAGAGCTTCCCCTGGTCCCAATAGTAGAGTCCCTTAAAACTAGACTGGACAAAGTACTTGAAAATATACTGCAGGAAAAGCTGTATTTGCCGCGGGATGGACTTGAAGATGTGATAAGAATAGTTCATCTGTAACTTCCATGTGTATGGTTCTAGGACAGCTGACAGTAAATTATTAAAATGTAAAGCACAGCACACAAAACACCTGATCTGTTCTATTAACCTACCAGAAGCATCTATTATTGTATTTATACACTGTATTTAGGTGTATTTTTGTATGTCCCGTACAAGTTAAAAGAAATATAAAGCTTAATTTGCAAGACTAGTAGTAATTCATTCAGACTGATGTTTGTTAAAGAAACATTAATTCAACCGTTTATTCCAGAACTATTTCTATCTTTTACTAACTACTTGGGTACCAAGGGTGCCATTTGTGGAAGGTATTTATAAGGATCCTATCTGCTCTCCAAGTTTCTCTTTATACCAAGGATAATGACATTACATGAAGTTTTGCAGTAGTTTCTGCAATAATGGTCCAATGTCACCAGTTGAGAGTGGGGTTATTCCAGTATTTTTAACTTAGTGAATTCTGTTTTACAGAAATATACTAGCCGATAGTCTCAAGAAGTAGCCAATATTGAATACGGTGAGATTTCTAGGTAATCTTGCTTTGCTGCACTGAATGTATGAGATGGCTTAAAATTTGATCATTTCATGATAGGCATAATTTGTGTCTGTGCACAGGGCAATCTGGAAACTTTACTAAAACAAGGACTAACAAATCCAGGGTGAGTAAAGGCTTACATGTTAAAACTTGCACTCTATAACTATATTGCTGTAGTTAAGTTATATAAGTGCAATCCTCAAATGTATGTGTGCCGCACCAGTGCAAAGCGGACTGTACACCAGTGCAGCTAAATTTGGTAACTTATCTTAGTACATCAGTGTAGTTATACCAGTGCAAATATATCTAATATGGATGGGGCCTGATTCACCACTGGCTTACACTTTGTTTAGTTATTTACACTTGTACAAAGCAGGCATAAAAATGCTAAATGTTCTAATTTAAACAAATATTAATGACAGTTCAAGGTACAGGTTGCTGGAGGGCTTATTTATATTAAGGATTTTTGCACATGGGAAACACCCAGAGTAGATGCACTACACTAGTGTAAATTTGCAGATTTTATGCTAGTAAAACTTGAGTGAAGCAATTAACTTCTAACAAAGGAATACCAGCAGTGTCTTCAGTGCTATATGGAACAAAGATAAAGATATTGAGCTATATCCTCACCTGGTGTAAATTGGTGTGTCTCCATTGGATTCAATTTATACCAGTTGAGGATCTGAACCAAAGTCACTATTCCAGGATTCTTCCAATCTACACCATTAAAGCTATAAATATATTATAACAGGTCAACCACTGGATCCTAGAAATTAGTTTCCTTACTAGAATGACGCTTTCTACATGGTTTGACAGTTCTGTTAGTTTCTGCCCCTTCCCTGCCTCCTGTATTTAAGCATCATCCACGGTGACTGGGAGAAATGATGACTAAGGCCTTGAATCCGTGAGACTTTGAGCATTATTTCTGAGGTATCGAGCATCATTTGGTTCTTGGCATTTCTCAAGTGTGGCTCATCTCATGTAATCAGGCTCCCTTTATTGTTACACATGCAGAGGCATGAAGTTAGCACAATTATTATAATATTTATGAAAAAAACAAAACAGCAGATGTTTCTTGTGGGGCCTGTCAGAGCTCTACAAGGCCTGTATTTTCATCCCTCCCAAGAATATTTATATTCAGAATAATAAATCACTTAAACATGCAGAGGTTAAAACTAATATCACCTATTTAACAGAGAGGAGAGCATGAACAGGGAAAGGAAAAATTGGCAAGCCTTTCTGGGAATACAGAAGTGGCCTTCTGCATTGTACAAAGTGACACTCTTGTTCATTGTTTCCCTGGGACTCTCCTTTATCTTTTGATAAGTCAGTCACTTGGCTTTGTAACTGAAGCATTTCTAAAAGGTTGGGATGCAAGCCTGTGTGATGATCACACCATTGTGTGCTGAGGTTCGGCTCCTGTACGCCTGCCCCAGAACAAAAAGTCTATTGTTTTCAACATCATAATAATGCAGGAAAAAATCACAAAGGTCTTTCCTCTACAGATAGAGATTTGGCTTAGCAACAGGCAAGAACTAACAGAGGAATTAATCTCTGGGGAAAGCTTTTCTCTTTTGTATTTTCACTTCAGCATACAGTCCCAGTGATTGCTAGAGAAGACATTTAAAAATGTGATTGCAAAATCAAGCAAGGTGTATGAATCTTTCTGAGCCAGTGATGTCAGCATTGTTTTTAAAAGGAGAAAACCCTGTCCTGCTCTTGATATGCACACATAAGTATTAAGATCAGTGGGTCAAGGGGTACAATAGACCTCTTTAAGAGTATATCTCAGTTAGAGAATGCTTAATGGTGTGCCCAACAATGCAATAAATACCTTGAGCCATATTCATCTCTGGGATGCATCAGCTTCTGCTGCAGTTAACCAGGACATAAGGCTGTTAGTGGCAGAAATCTAGCCCTGAAGATGATTGTGATAGCACAGAGTGGCTCCAATCCCAAATCTAATTTGAAGTCCCAAAAATGGGTCTCACAGGAGCCGTATTGTCATGAATATTTCTCCACTTAGGTTGGCTGCACCCAATCCTGTCCCCTCCCAAAGGGTTTAACCTGCATTACTTGTGGGTAGATTTCCTCTTGGAAATTCCCTGGTTCCCATAAAGCATGTAAACTCCAAAGTTGCTGCTTGGCTCTACCCCAGAGATCTGGAACCCTAACTTCATTTTGGATTGCTTAACACTTTCCAGGACCCAAGAGATGCTACGGCTATCCTGCAATCAGGGGCTTGGCCCATAATCTACATAATAGGATTCCAGGATTGTCACTCTGAAGCCTAAAATGTCTTAGACAGAGTGAAGTGATGAGCTTTTATTTTTTTTTGTGTGTTTTTGTTCTGAATATCATCAGGTTCAATCATCACTGGAATCCACACTTTGTTACCATCCAAGTTTTAAGTTCTCAGACATTTTCCTCTTTTTTACACTTTTGCGAATGACACCTGTACAACAGTATGAGCTTCCAGTTAGTATGGCATATTTTGCTACCCTCTGTGTTGCCTCAGTTATTTGTACTTGCAAATTGTGTGCCAGTAGTATTTGCATGGATAAATTTTGTTTGTTCACGTTAATTTGCACCTGCAAAATCATGCCAAGGCTAAAGTGAAAATTCCCCAGAAATTATTACACATTTTTCTATGTTCCAGCTTTTTAGTATCTGGACAACCTTACATACATTAGAAATGCATTCAGTGTCTTCACCAGATCAGACCAGCAATGGTTCTAATCCACTATCCTTTCTTACACAGTGTCCAATATCACACTATTCAGAGGAATGATTATTTAACGGGCTGAATCTCCACCCTTCTAGCAGGCATTGATCTTGCTGGAAGAATGTTAAATGGATAGTGCTGACACAATGAAACAGGTGACTCATAACCCAAACGGACATAATACAATACTGTACAAATGGAGGTGGGTTTGGTTTTCTAGAGAGAGGATCTAGGGCAGTGGTTCTCAACAAGGGGTCCGAGACCCACTGAGGTGCTGCAAGCAGGTTTGAGGGGGTCTGCAAAGCAGAGCTGGCACTAGACTTGATGGCACCCAGGGCAGAAAGCTGAAGCCTCATTGCCTGAGGCTGAAGTCCAGGGCTCCAGGCCCTGCCACCTGGGGCTGAAGCCAAAGCCTGAGCAATTTAGCTTTACAGGGCCCCTGTGGCATGGAGCCCTGGGCAACTGCCCTGCTTGCTATCCCCTAATGCTGGCCCTGGCTTTTATATGCAGGAAAACAGTTGTTGTGGCACAGGTGGGCCATGGAATTTTTATAGCGTGTTGTGGGGGCTCATAAGGAAAAAGTTTGAGAACCTCTAATCTAGGGCTGAGCAACACAGAGGAACAAAACTAGGAGCATCCAAGCCTTGGGGAGAAGGTTGGAGCTGAAATTTACATTAGGTCAGTGTATATTTCTGTGTTACTGTAACTGAGCTCAACAAAGAGGGTGAGTTTGGACTCTTTATAGTGAGTGAACCGTTGGAGAGCAGATTTGGAAAGGCACCAGCTCAGCAGTGGTGCTGAGGTAGGTTATTAATCCCTGCTTCTGTGGAGGTATAAAAAAGAGAAAATGAAAGCTTACTTGATATTGTGCTGGAACAGGTTTTGCTGAAATTTTATGAAGGATCTTCAAGCCTAGACTGCACTCCAATAACAGCAGCAGTGACAGGACCCTCAACAATCGCAGAATATATCTATACTGCAGTGCAAGCCCAGGGTTAGTAGAACTCGAATTAGCAGATCCGAGTTTAACCTAGAGGTTATGCATCTATGCTCATTTTTAATCCCAGTTTAGGAGTTGTTGAACCCTGGGTCCCAACTAGGGGACCAGTGTCTACGCTGCATTACGTGGGCCTGAGTCCAATCACCCATATCCCAGACTTCCTAGAGTCCTCACGAAATGTGAGTGCTCTACCCCTTTGGTCATGGTGCACTGTGGGAAAGCATGACTGTCCAGAGGACAAAGAAAGTCAGCTCATTGAATTATGGGAAACTTTTGGCAGACTCTGAGAGCACAAGTCCAATGGGGCTACATCTACACTGCAAAGCAATAGGGTGTCAACCCTTGGTCCCAGCTTGAAATGGGCTTGGACCCTCCTTCCCCATAGGGTCCTGGGATCCTGGGTCTGAGCCATGGGTTTGTGCAATTTGTGTGTAGGTCGGAAGAGGGTTTGGCTTGAGTTCTAATTTCTGACACTGTATTTATTGCATGCAAACAGTTGGTCTGTTATGTTTATTCTCCATTTTACTATGTTAAAGACTGAGGCAAGTCTTTTTGCTTCTCCACATAATGTATTTAATAATCTACATCTACTGTGTGCAGATGGTGTTGGTACTCTACTGTCTTTGGCAGTTGCTTAATATTCCAGACATGTTCCCAATGTTTCATGATAAAAGAATTTAAACAGATTGGCAGGGGCATGGCAAGAATTACCTGTAAAACAAACAGCAAGAGGATTCACATTCAGTGAGATATGGGTGAACTGGGAAACTAATTTTAAATTATTGGTGAATTGCTATTGGGATCTCTCCATAATTAATTTGAAGATAACACTGTAATTGCCACCTTAATTTCTCTTCCCTTGTCTGTTGCAAGTTCTAGCAGGCAAGGCTAATTTTGAAAGAGTTTTCAAAAGAATGCTACTATCTACAGTCAAGTGACATTTGAAAAATCAAGTAATTGAAATCAGCTGGTTGTGCTGGCTTATAGCAGGAGCAAATCAATGTGCAATTTCTTTCTGCCAAGCTCCACTTCTGGAAGAGGGATGTTGATCTGTGTTGATGATAATAACCAGGAGAGGATTTTTGGAATAACCTTTCAGAACATTCCACTGTTCTTCTGCTGTGTATGCATTGGTAAAAGCTAGTTGCTTTGTGCTGCCATTGGAAGCATGAGGAGCAGACTTAAACATGTTTCCCCAAGATAAATGTTTTCCAATAACATGTGTGAAAGATTGGTAGGTAGATTAGTACTGCTATACTATATTGGATTAGAAAGAAATAGTGCCAGTTCCTGACTAAACCTGTAAAGCAAAGTTATACCCACAACTAATTTCAGCGTTGTTTTTTTTAAACAGGAGTTGTATTTTGCTTTTGAAGAATTTGTTTAAAGGTGACAAATCAATAAAGTATTTAGAGTTCAAAGCTCCTCTTTTGTAAGTACCCGTCTTCCCAAAGGTGCCATTCAAAATTCAATAGAATCTAATCTGAACCTTGCCAGCCTTTTTTTCCAGCATAATTGAAGCCTGAATGTGGCCTAATTAACCTCATCTGTACGGGTGCAGTAATGCTGTCCCTCAGTTTCCTTTTATGCTGGCTTTCAGGAGGCACTTTCGGCAGTGTGTGTGTGAACCACTGCATATTGATACTGACCACTTGCTATACTGCTACTGGCAGGCTGTTCACTCTTTTTGTTCTGTTTTAGTTCTATTAGGATTTAAACATGCTTTAGCTCACAGCAGTAGGATATTTTGCAGGCTCTCCATCTCCCTATCATGCTTCATTGTAGAATCCAGAATGCTCTTTAATGGAAAACTCTTTGCCATCTTTCACCTGTGCATAGCACTGCACCAAAGTTTGTCTTGAGGAGTAGCACCAGTCCGAGGCCTTCTAGTCATTTCTAGTCTTTCAGTTTCTGAAACTGATCCTATATGTGTCTGCCATCTGAACCATGCAGAATATATGCGAAAATTTATTAAACAAGAATTAATTGTTTTTCAGATTTTAATCGTAAGTGTAGCCATGTGTTAACCTTCTTTTTATACCTGAATTCAGTATTGTTTGAGATGTGATGACCTGACTGAAATCTTTGTCTCTTTATCTGTGGAACAACATGGAACATATACCAACTTTCTGCTTACCAGTTGATATCAATAAATGTAGTTCTTAGCACCACAATATTTGAATGTCCCTCATGCGGGCTCATACCTTCCCAACTGTCCCAACTCTTTTGATATGGTTTCATTTATGAACTTGAGGTGTAGGGCTGGGTAGTTCATCCACTGTCAGTGGTTCCCCAAGTGTGGTACATTTATCACTGGTGGTGTATACATTTGATGTTTCATCAGTTCACTTCAGAAAAAAAATTTAAGTGGTGTGGACCCAGTGACCCCTTGGAGTCAACTGACAGAGGGCATATGGGTGCATAGGGATTTACAGGTTTCCTCTTCAAATGATGTCCCTGTGGGTGCTCCACTTCAAGTGATTGTGAGCCCCTGCACCTCTAGGTGGAGAATTTCAACAGCAGTACCCAGTTGGGCCGCACATGCGCTCTCCCTGTCTCGCATCTGTAGTGGTGGTTAACTAGCACTGTGCAACCAACCACCCCTCAGTTCCTTTTCAACCGCTCTTGGTCTGATTCGGAGCTCTGGCGGTGCCTCTACACAACTTACTTTATATTTAGATTTAGCATTAACTGTATAGTAGTAGACAGAATTGTTAATTAGAACTCGTATTATCCTTTTTCTTTCTCCCCATTAAAAAAAACATATATTATTTTACCTTACGTTTTGTTCATCCCTTTCAGGACTAACTTCAACTGAGAATTCCCAAGATCTCCAGGTTTAAATGTTGCCTCTCTTGCTGAGAGGCAATTTCAGTTTCAGACAGACATTCCTAGTGTGTCTTCTGCTTGGGGGAAATGCACATACCCAGAAATGCTCCCATTGCCACAACCTTAGGGCCCACACCAGGAAAGCAAGGGACTTTAACATCAGACTTATCCTTATTGAGCAATCTCTCTGCCCGGCCTCAGACTCGGGACTACAAACTCCTCCTGGTCATCAGTCGCCTACCTCAGCTTCTGACTTGTCCCCTAAAAAACGGAGTGAAGAAGAAAAATACCACTTCTACAAAGACAGCCTTCTCCAACTTGCTCCACATCCTTGGTACCAACTGCACCACAGCTCGGTACCTATGAGTTCGCAGGATCTTCCGGTACCACTAAAGACAAAGACCCTAAGCAGACAAGACTTCCCCTGCTACTATGGCACAGACTGCAGCGGCGAAACATTCGGTACCGAGCACCTCTGCAGTGCATCAGCTGATGGTACTATCATCTTGTCCTCTGGTGCATAGCGCAGAGATATCAGTACTGAAGTGTACTTTATTTCCTTCAGAACAGACGTCCTTGGCACTGATTCTCCTGGCACTGCAACACCTCCCAGTGCCACAAGAATTCCCAGTACAGCAATAACTACAAATGCCACCATCGGTACCAAAGCCTCTTGGAAAGCAACAGTTCTTCTGGCATAAGGACTTAACAGTTGCTGTGACACTGGATTCACTGATACAATGTGGCACCGCTTCAATGCTGACAGACAGATCTACCCCTCTTTTTTCTTGCAAGGAGGAAGACGATGAGGACGGTGAGATTTTATCAAAACACTCTTCACTCATACAGGGGAGCATCAGATCAGAGCTGCAGGAACTGCCAGGGCACTGTTCCAGAGCTGGCACCCAGGAGCGGTATGGACATACATGGATGCCATCACCCATGCCATTCCACTAAAATGGCCATACTGGGACCTATGGGCAGTATATAGGCAACATTACTCCAAGCCTCCCAGTACCTCCAGGGAAAGACATAGACGTTTCTCATCAACGTCAGAGGCAGGACTCCATGAACTCCCTGAAGAGATTTTGAAGAAACAGAGGAGGCTTTAAATCAGGAGGCCACTCCTGCAATTAATACCTCCTCCTCTCAAGGCAAGACCAGCATGACTCCGCTACCTACAACAGGAGAAGATTTTAGGCAATTTCAGGAGCTGTTTAAAAGAATTGCAGACATGCACCAAATGCCCCTGGAAGAGGTTGCTGAGTCCCAACACCAGTTGTTGGACATACTGCACGTCAGCCTCATCCAAAATTGCTCTTCCCATAAATGAAGCATGCATGGAGCCTGCCAAGAATTTCTGGCAGACCCCCTCTACAATTCCCCCTACCTGTAAATGGGCGGATAAAAAATATTATGTCCCATCAAAGAGACAAGGATTTTTATTTTCACACCCCCAGCCAAACTCATTGGTGGTAGAGGTGGTCAATGAATGGGTCAGGCAACACTATTCAATGACCATCCCATATGAAAAAGAGTGGAAAAGATTGGATCTCTTTGGTTGCAAGGCCCTTTCATCAGCAACATTACAGTTCAGAATTGCCAACTATGAGGCCTTGATGGCAAAATACAATGACACCAATTACTCCAAATTGTCTGAATTTATTGACTTTATATTGAAAGACAAGAAGGAGCAATTTAAGTCAGTCATCTCTGAAGGTCGCCTCCTGGCATGAACAACTCTCCAGGCATGCTTAGACTCTGCAGACATGGCAGCGAGATCCATTGCGATCTCCATAGTGATGCAATGGGCCTTTTGGCTTCACGTGTCTGAATTCCCAAGAGAGGTGCAATCCACTGTAGAGGATCTCTCTTTTGAATGTCCAAAATTGTTTGCAGGTAAGACTGACGAGTTCCTCCATACACTGAAGGACTCTAGAATGACTTTTCGGTCTTTAGGCATCTACACACCTGCAGAAAAATGAAAACAAGGCAGATATTACTCAGTGCAATGCTCAAGACTGGCACCAAACACACCGCCACAAAGGCAATACGATACCTAGAGGCAGACACAAAGACCCACAAGATGTAGGACAACACCATCTCAACCTCCCACATTGCGACAACCAGCATCGGAATATCAAATTTGAAGGTTTGGTCGAGGGCTCCACAGAACTGCCCCAGTGCCAGTTGCTGAAACCCCTTTCTGTGAACCATCCATTTACAGATCATTTAACACCATTCTATCCAGCCTGGCAAATTTTTACTTTGGAAAAATGGGTACTGGAAATTATCAACACTGATTATTCTATCCAGTTCACCTCCATTCCCCCAACCAACCCTCCTGCCCCATCCCTCTTCATGGACTCCTCTCACAAGCATCTTCTGAGACAGGAAGAAGACCATCTCCTGCAATTGGGAGCAGTAGAACCAGTGTTGGTACAACACAGAGGGAAAGGGCTTTATTTCGATTGTTTTGTAATCCAGAAGAAGACTGAGGGTTGAGGGCCCATTCTCAGTCTGAGAAACCTAAACAAATTCATGAAAACACAACGGTTCAGGATGGTCACTTCAGCAACAGTAATTCCAGCACTGGGACAAGGAGACTGCTTTTCAGCTCTTGATACTTTCATGTTGCCATACGTCCATCACACAGGCGGTTTCTCCAATTTTGTTTTGGGACAAGATCATTACTAATACACGGTACTGCCCTTTGGTGTCTCCATGACTCCCAACATTTTTTCCAAAGTTCCAGCAGTGGCAGCGGCCCACATACACAAGCCGGGGTCATACTCTGTCCATATTTAGAGGAGTCTACTCAAGGCCTCCACTGGAGAAGAAGCTGTCCCAGCCACACAAAAGACAATGTTACTCTTTACAAAACTCAGCCTCCAAATAAACATTCAAAAGTCAACAGTGACACCAATGGAAGAACTAGAATTCACTGGGGCTCACCTAAACTTATTGGAGGTAAAAGCCTCATTATCACTATACAGATTCTCCAGCCTAATGAACCTGATCAGTGCTCCAGTGAACAGTCCACAAACATCTGCCAGGACTTGCTCCCGACTATTAGGCCACATGGGGGCAACCACCTACATTGTAAAACATGCCAGATTATGCAGGCACTGCCTTCAAGGGTGGCTCAGGACAGTGTACATCCCATACAAACACAGTCTGAGTAAGCCTCTCAACGTGCCACAGAAGGTCAAGGACTCGCTACAGTAGTGGACCCTTCACACGATGTGTATGTAGGGGTCCCCTTTGTACAGATTCCCCCTGCAGTGATAATCACAACGGACACTTGCCTAGTGGGCTGGGGAACCAATTTAAACAACCAGACGGTACAGAGCAGATGGCCTCCTTCAGAATCAACACTGCACATAAACATTCTGGAACTGCGAGCAGTTCGCACAACATGTGCACACTTCCTGTCCTGATTAAAAACAAATCCATACAGATCCTGACGGACAACATCAGCTGCATGTTCCATATAAACAAACCGGGAAGCGAGGTCACACTCCCTTGGCACCGGGGCCTTAAGACTTTGGAACCGGTGCATCCAACACAACATCACCGTATCAGCCACCTATCTACCAGAATGTCAGAACAGCACAGCGGACATGTTAAGCAGAAAATTCTCCCACAGTCACGAGTGGAAAATAAACACCCCAGTGATACGAGACATATTCCAACAATGGGAATTCCCCACAGTACATCTATTTTCCATGCGTCGGAACAGCAAATGTCCAACATTTTGCTGCATAGCGGGCTTGGGACCAAGATTCATAAGTAACACCTTCCTCCTTGAGATGGGATGCTCCTCTTCTTTATGTTTTCCCTCCTACCCTGTTGTTGTCCAGGTTCAAAAGATCAAGACCGACCAACCCAGGCACAGGTGCTGGAACTAGAGGTGCAGGGGGTGCTGCAGCATCCCCTGACTTGAAGTGGTTTCCATTATATACAGGGTTTGCAGTTTGGTTCAATGGGTCTCAGCACTCCCGCTATAAAAATTGTTCCAGGGTCATCCTGATAGCCCCCCCACAGCCCTGGCAAACTTTGTTTTCATACCTACAACAGATGGCCACCACGCATCCTCCCACTTCCCAAGTGTCCTCTTCATTCCACCTCAACCAACCCATCCAACTTCCCGCATTCTTCCCTAAACCTCATAAGAACAGGCAAAAAGCGTCATTCCATATTCTGGATGTCAGAAGGGCACTAGCCTTTTATCTCAAATGGACTAACCCATTCAGGAAGGCATCAATGCTCTTTCTTTCAAATATAGCTTCTCCTTTAGATCTCTCCATATCTAAGCAGAGACTCTCCAAATGGATTTCAGAGCGCATTTATCTTTGCTGGCATTAACATGAACTACAACCCCCATCAGGGGTTAGAACACGTCCTACCAGGTCACTTTCCACATCAGTCGCCTTCCTTAATAATGTACCTAATACAGACATATGTAAAGCAGTCACTTGGGCATCTGCCCATAAATTCATTCACCACTCTGCAATTGAGCAGGACTCAACATCTGATACTTTATTAGGACGCAGTCTTATCAATCACAGACCCAAATCCGAAGCCCCTCCTTTCCACTGAGGGGAACTGCTCAACAGTCACCTGAAGTGGAGCACCCATAGGGACATCACTCAAAGAAGAAAAGAAGGTAACTCACTTGGTGAAGTAACTGAGGTTCTTCAAGATATGCATCCCTGTGGATGCTCCACTACTCTCACTCTCTCCCCTCTACTTCGGCATTCTAGTAAGGTCCTTTGCAGTAGAGAAGGAACTGAGGGGAGGGTTGGTCGCACAGCACTAGTTAACTGCCACTATAGGCGCGAGATGGGAAGAGTGCATGTGCTGTCAAAATTCTTCGACTACAGGCACAATCACCTAATGTGGTGCACCCACAGTGACACACATCTTGAAGAGCCTCAGTTACTGCACAGAGTAACCTTCTCCTCCCCCGGATCAAATATCTGCATAATAGTTCACTGAAGGGTGGCATGTAAGGTCTCTACTGAGAGCCAGTAGCCCATCATGATCATTGCAAATGTATGTACAGATAATATTTACAGAGTTATGTATCTATATTAAAAATTATGTTCTTAAGGTCTTTGAGTTAAGGCAGGTCACCAGGATGTGACATACCTTCTGCCTGAAAGGAACATTTGTGAGATAACTGACACCTATCACCTTGTCTGGCCATTTGTGTATTATGGGCCTATTTGCATACTGAGCAAAGTGCAAAGTAAGAAATTGCAAAGTCTACTAGAAAGGAAATCTATAGGAGGGAAAAACAGTAGGGTATCCTATTTATGAATAAAGACAACAGCTTGTATGTCTCATAAACGAAGGGTCTCAGCCTGCCTGTCTATAAAGCACTGATGGGATTTTGGGTGAGCAATACTTTATAGACATGAGAGTGAGAGTATCTTGTTATTTAAGTCTAGGCTTTAGATTGCATATTGTGATTTTATTTTATATGTAACCGTTTGTTTCCAATATTTCTACTTGCTACTACTTGAGTCTCTATGCCTTGTTAAATAAACTTATGCTTAGATTTGTTTATAGTAAAATCAAGTGGTGTGAGTTAAATGGAGAGGTGATCTGAAGTGGAACTGAGGTGCTCTGCTTTTTTGGAAGCAGCGGATTGGTGAATACTGTGAGGATCCAGTGGACCAGAGGTTGGACACTCCAGGGAGACTCTTGGAGGAATCATGGGTGGGGTGTGCCTCTTGCCACCCTGCAGTGTGACTACAGGGCCTATGTGGCCTAGAGGGCAGTGCTTGTGGAGGAGCAGACCCATGGCAGGCACAGACAAGCTAGATGATAGTGAGGTGCCTCACAAGCTTGGGCACCTCCAGAAACCATCACATACTTGAACCAATAAAGTTTGAGAATCACTGGTCTATGTCCATTGACTCTTTAACAATTCAGATTAAAATGTCCAATCCTGATGGTGGTGTTGTCTGCCTCTGCTGGGAAGTGTACAGATGCATACTATGTTTCACTAAGTCACCGCACAGTGGAAAGTAGTGACTATTTTGATCACTGCTGACATAAGTTGAATTTTGATAGGTGACCTAGAGGTTAAAGGCTGAATAGTTCAATACTAATGGCTTGAGCTATCCATTCCTCTTTTTTTTTTTTTTAAATAGGTAAACCATCTATTGTCCCAGAGAGAGCAAATGAAAAAGCAGTGGCTCAGTTAAAAACAACTGCTATCACATGGCATAGCTATCATGAGCTGTAGCAACATTACTGAGACCACTGTTCTGTATGTTGCTGGAATGATTTTGCTATTTGTGATGGCAGATAATCAAAACATCTGTGCTGCAGCACACACAGCAGTCCACTAGCCAAATTTCACACACACTTTTCCTTTGAAAGTCTCTCTTTTTTTTTTTTTTTTTTTTTTTTTCCCCATAAGGACAGTTTAGAAAAGAAACAGTTCAGCTTAGGCTTCTCTTTCCCCTATCACATGCTGTCCTGTTTCTGTGGGGGAAAAAATCCCCTGAACTTGGGTCTACTGATGACAGATCCTGGAGTCTCTGCATGGTTCAAGTCTTAATGAAGTACTGCTGTTACTTTTGATTTGGCCAGATATGTTAATTTTGAATATTTCTCAGCATCTTTGCCCCTTTAGAATAAAATATTTTAAGAGCCATTAGTGACATCATTATAGTAGCAGCAGCTCTATAGCACAGTAACAGGACGACACATTTGTTATTTCTGAAGTAGTAGGAGTCTTTGTATAAAATGTAATGAAAAATCCCATGTTTCACAACTGAAATCTTCGTGTTTTATTTTCCTGAGACAATACTGAGTTTGATACAAAATGAAGAAAAGATTTTGCAGTTCTAATTGTATTTGAAGACCAAAATAAAGGACCAGATTCTGGTGCCCTCTGGCTCATCTAAGGTAGCACCTGACTCCATAAGTATTCTGTTGACTTCAGTGGGATAGTTTATGTGGAATAAAGCATTATTGCATGTGATTAAGGGGTATCGGAGTCTGGCCCCTTAGGAAATTCTGAACTCTTCTTAGGGTCTCAGAACGTTCACCAAATTTCTCCAACCAGGGTTAATGTTTAGGGGAGCCTAGGCCAACTTTAGAGTTCACTTAGGGTGATACATGGTAAAGAGGGAAACTAAACGAAACCCCATAGTTTTCATCTCATTTTGACCCTTAAACCAGGCAGAGGAATTTTCAGATGTGTTTTGCTTTGTTTGTAGTTTAATTTAGATCAGACATGTAAAACAAACAGCTGGTGGGTGGGAAATACACTCAGAGAAATGCCACCAAGTTTCACACAGCTCTAAGTAGTGCTGGGTACGTGTACACTGGTGAGGTAAAAAACCCAAGAACTTCCGGAATGATTACAAGTTCACCTGCTCTGCATAGCAAGGGAGAGGGTTACCTCTATGAATAAGAAACACTTCTAAACTGTATTCAATGAGTTCTTTGAAACAGTATGCATTCAAACCTTTTCATTCTAGAGGAGAGGGGAAGAAAAATAAAACTCTAAACAGAAGCATGCAACCTGAAAGAACTGAGGAAAGTGTTCTGGTGCTGAGTAACCACAGGTTTAAGATCATGGAAAGGGATCATATTTAAAACAAGATCTGGCTAGCCTTGGCTCCCCAGCAAACTGCACTGCATTAAACTTCTATTCATCTAGTCCCTCAACAGTTCACAGGAGCTGCACACACCGGTTGGCTGGCACTGGTTTAGTCACAGCCAGCTCTTGAATAAGCCACATATTTGTCTTCATCTTAGTGCTCATAAAAATGCTAAAAATCAACCTTCGCTTCATCTCAAAAAGAAACATCAGTGTCACTATGTATATAATTTGTTTTCAGTTGCACTAACCATTGGTATCAGCATCATGTTGGTGTAAATTTGCACACAGATGAAGTGTGGGATTTTCAAACCCTGTTCAACATTTACCTAATTCTGCTCCCATCATGGTAGAACCCATATTGACTTCAGTGAGAGCAAAGTAGGTCAAAGCTCAGAACTTCAGATAGCGTGACACTGCCCAGGGTTGTGAGGCCTCTCATTACTATGTTCTCTCACCGTGAGGAAGTCTTGCCTGTGCCTGCTGTGGAGCAGCTCCCTGAAACCACTAGTCTCTGGCAACAAAAGCGCAACCTTCCAGGCCTTGCTGTCTCTGTACAGGTAGCAATAGGCACATATCAACCCCATAGTCTTTGAAGCATTCCTGTAGTGTCCAGCCTCTTATCCACTGAACACCGAGAGAATTACCAGGCCTGCCGTTCTCAAAGGAACAGAACACACCAGCATGTAAGATTAAATTTAAGATCACCACTTTGCTTAACACCACAGCACTTAAACTTATTCTTGTTTTTACTATAAATATATCTATTATCAAAGGACAGAGATTCAGAAGATAGCAAGTCAAAATATTGGAAATATATGGTAACATATAAAACAAAATAATAATATGCTTTCTAGAGACTAAGCTGAACTAACAAGTTACTCACTGTCTAAAGAATTTTATCGCACCCAAAGTTCTCATCAAGTTTATCATTTTTCTGTAAAGACGAGCCCCAAATGTGAGCACTTCTCCACTTCCAATGATTCATCCATCTCTTTCTGCAAAGAATGCAACGAGTGACACACTTAATTTCAGATTTAGTGATGCAATAAGAACCCTAGAAAACTGGTCTGAGATTCCCCCAACTCACTTTTCATTCATCACCAAACAAATATCAGCTGCTGGTGATTTAGACACTTTTCACATCAGCTGAGTTTTTTCTAGTTTGCCAGTTGTTAAAAGATCTGGATCCCATTACCAGCCCTTTGAGCATCTCAGTCATCTTACTTATTTTATGGAGAAGCCGTGGTTGAATTAAAGTCACTGTTGTCATTTCATTTTATTGTCATGATCAAAAATTATAGCAATGTAGGTCATGCTGTTCCATATGTTACTGGTAGGCTTTTTGTTCAAACAGCAAATAAACAAGTGTATCTGTGCCCATATAATACAGCAGCAGATGCTATTGTTAAGTAATCATATAATCTCACTGCTGCAATCACAGTCATTCTTCCCCATATCCATCCTATTGTTTCGTTGCCTACCTTCATTGTGTGTTGTCTGAAATCAGATGATAAATTCTTTGTGGCTGAGCCCATGTGTACTTTCTGTACTGTGAGTAGAGCTGGATGGGAAATGGTTTTCTTATCCTGAAAAAAAAATATTTAAACTTTTGAGATTTCAGAATTTTTCCCATTTTACAGTGGGGCAGAACAGAGCTTTGGAAAATTTTCAGAAAGAAACAACCCAAGGATAGCCAGCAGTCCAGTAAATCAGGCAAGTTTGGTCTTGAACCTGGTTCACCCTCATCCCAGGTGAGGGCCCTAACCACTGAGCACTCTCTCTCACTCTGACCAGAGAGTCTATCCTAGACCTGAGAAAACTTCTTGATGAATTGGCAATTTCTGATGGAAAAAACATTATCAAAAAATTCCTGACCAACTGTAGCTATGAGACACATAGCGCACTTGAGTGCTATAAAATAAAATTTAAAAATGGATGTGATGGGATCAGGGGCTGGGTGGACTAATGAAATGACCTTTTGTTCTTGAAAACATATTGGACACAATCTTTATACTGAAAGTTTTGGTGAGATAAGGACATGCTAAGGGCTGGTATTTGTGGGTGTGGTGAGATCTGTTTGAAGTCTCCAGCTGATCATCTTCTTGTTTGGGTGTTCTTGTTAGATCCAGATAAAATGGTGTTACCTCTTACAAAGATCTCAAATCACTTTACAGATCATAAAGGCCAGATTCATCACTGCAGGCACAGAAGGTGCTATGGGCCCACTTCAGTAGCTATATTGAGCATGATAAGATATTTATCCCCAAGAGTAGTGGCATATCCCCCACCTCACTCTGCTGGCCCTAACAGCTTCCTATGCCAATCTATGCCAGCAAGCCCTCAGCTTCCCAGCCAAGTGGAGTTTGTAGGCACCTTACACCACTGCAGCAATACTTCTGGTGGATTTCCCAGTTAGGGGTCTGTACCTGAGGTCCTAGTAACAGAAACCAGTGAATGAATCAGGCTATATGTACAACTCTCAAATGGAGCCATCTGTGACTATATACACAGTACAGTAGTCTGCTGCCTTCCACAACCATTTCATCTTCAACATCTCTAGAAACATAAATTGTCAATACTAACATTAAATATATACTTACTTACATAGAGAGAGCTTTAATTTTCAGTTACAACATATTTTTAACATTTTGGTGCTAGACGTGTCCTTTTCCTTCCCAGTTGTTGTTGAAACTTTCTCAATAGCCACCTTGTCCTTATTGGCATTCTATAACATTATTGCAGCTACTTATCTCAGTGTGTGAATGAATAGAACTGAATGATGAGATGCCCCTTAGAGAGAAGAAAACATTAATTAACAGCATTAAGCAGGGCTTGGATGGAGAATAGCTCTGCTCCCTCCATGGAAACAAAGATCTTTACTAACATATTATACATGCAAACTTGCTAAGCTCTTTAAGGGCCCCAATTCTGGAAGATGCTTAGTTCAATTAACTGCTACTGAAGCCATAGCAAGTTAAGGGTTTGCAGGAGGCACTCAGGATCTCACAGGATCAGGCATTGGTGTTTTTGTTAAAGTGGTTAACAACTTCCATTTAACAGTTGCACACTAAATGTGAGTTTTTAGCAAAGCGGGAGACTGTTGCATTAATCTCTCTTTAATTAAAAATGCAGGAGGTGAGAGAGGCAAGTAAAAAGTTTTCTCTGTCCATTGACTAACAAGATATTTCATTAGCATAAATTTCTATTAAAAAAAATCAAGGCAGTTCATTCATTCAGATAATGGAAGGGACAATTAAGGACAAAAATGTTTGATTGGAAGGAGACAGCCTCTAAATCCCAGATTTTTCACTACCACAGGATCAACTGCATGTCCTCCTCATTTTCTGAAAAAAATTCTTTTGTTTTCCAAAATTTCTGAAAGCTTGATTGCTTTGTTTGTCAAATGTGTAGTAAGTGAGTCTATTGACCAAAGGGGTTTTTTTACATAAAACAACTGTTGGCAAATAATGGAAAAAAATGGGGAAATTAATTGGTTTTGGTAGTATGACAACCAATATATCTAAGATAATGGACAGGCTAATGCATGTCACCTCTCACCTACCAGAGAGAAGAGAAAGGGTGGATTCAGAACACTCTTCTTTTTTCCCCATGTAGCTCCTTTCAAAATATCAAACATCTGTAGTTGGATCCAGAGCAAGTTTGTGTGCTGCCAAGTGTAGTTTTGCTTCCTTACTGCCCTTCAGTATGGCAGATGGAATTAAGGAAGACATAAAATGCTTATAATTTATGGGTGATAAAGTGAAATCTTCAGATACCCAACCCCTCATCATAAAACCTGTGTGACCAAGAAAACAATCAAAAGTATACAAAAACCCCAAGAAGAGATATCATCCTGAAAAAGTAAGGGAGCCAGAGACTCTGATGGCAATAGCAGATACCGTGGTGATAGGTGGCATTTTAAAAACCTGAAACAGATAAAGTTAACTGGCCTAGATTATCAAAGCTGTTGAGCACCCACTGAGCCTGTTGTTTTCAGTGAGACTTGTGGGTGCTCAGAGAGTTAAGGAAGACTTTCTTGACAGGTGGAGAAGTGGAACCGAGCCTTTTAAAGGAGAAGAATTAAAACCACTCACTGATCTATTTTAACAGGAGGAGGCTTTCTCTATTAAATCCCATCCTCAGTAGAAACTGGAATTTCAGTTTAGAAGTCCTGATTTACTGTTAACACATATTACTAGAATGAAACTGTTCCTGAACCAGTCTAGTAGCAAGAGCTTTAAAAAGCTGTATATTCTTTCTGGCAAATAACTAGGACACACAGTCCAGCATGATATTCTCAGGCGTTGAAGAATTTTATTCACTCATTGAGTCTTTTCTAGGTAACTTTCATGGTGTAAATGACCTAAATCTTGATTTGCTTGCAAGAAAAATTTGACAAGTGTAAGAGAGTGCTTTGTGATCACTAACATCACAGCTCAAATTTTGACTCATCCTGCCTGATCTTGGAGTGGACATGTAGAGCTGAAATATTTGGGGCTAGATTGTAAATTCTGCCTTGTTTTCTTTCCTTTGACAATTCACTGTTGTGCTGTGATTTGAAAGGACTGGGAATTTTGCTGATCTGTTTTACTAGCCATGCAGCATTCTTTTTCCACACCACAGTTGTTCACCTGTGTCAAAGAAGGTTGCAAATCAAGACCCTCAAAGTGAAAAAGTTCTTCCTGTTCTTTTTTAAACACCATAACAATTAAATATTCTTAGATGGGTTCCGAAAAGAGGTTAAAAGCCACTCTTGTTAGGGTGTCTGTATCACAGATGTCTCAAGTGCTGTACCTTAAATCCATTTAAAACTAGCGCATAGTCCACTAAGGCTCAGTCAATATCAAGGGTAAACAGAGAGAGGCAGTCTTGGTAGGGTCTATATACTTAGCTTCTTTTACATCTGCCAGAGACTTTATACTCTAAATTGCATGAGTACGCATCATACTTAAATGACTAACAGATTTTTTTTTGGCCTCCATCTTCATTACGTTAGCTGCTATTCAGAACTGGGATAGTAGGTCTGAGAATTCAAACAGTACTTTGAACACAAAATTAGATTGCTGAAATGTATCCACTCAGCTGATATGCAGCCCTCGTTACTTTAGTTGTGGTGGCTTATAGTGACAGTGCTGCTGCCCAGAGGCCCCAGTCAGAGATCGGGGGCCCTGCTACATGAGGTGCTGAGCATGTATAATGGGGCAAGAAACATCAAGGGCCACTTTTTGCTCTGTACTGGAATGCTCTCTAGAGAGGAAACTTGGTTTCCCCAACACTTTCCAAATTCCTCAAGGGTTTACGCTCTCATTTTTTGATCTTTACCTCTGCCCTCTTTACCCTTCCCCTTCTGCCCTCAGTGGGAGAAGCAGTTTTTTTTTAAACCACAGGTCCCTCAAGATTCACTCAGATTTCACTGAAGTCAAGAAACATCCCTTGGGTGCTCCTCTGTTCTACTACCCTGTTTTATAAGTGGCTTTTGCAGAAACCATGATTTTGCAGAAGCTATGCCTGGAGCACCTCCTCAGAAAGCATGAAGGCAAAACTTTGTGCAGCTTCACACAAATTCACACTATATTAACTTACACTGTGTATCTTAGTGGCTTGAGTGAGGGGATTCCAGAGGACTCTATTTTGTTACCCCAGCCTCTTTGTGAACATGGAGGGAAATGTTCAGCCCCTAAGCCAGCTAGATCCTATTAAAATAAATATTTTTCTCTACCTTACCATTAGTAACAGGCTAACTGAAGAGCAAATGGCAGGGAACAGGTAGAAAAGACCAGGGAGCACAAAAGTATATTCTCTCAATGGTAGCGTGTATGTAGTTGACAGAGACAGGGATCTCTCTGTCTGGGATAGTGCATCACATGCGCAAAGTCCAAGGTTTTCAAAAGTGACTAGAGGTTTTTTATGTGACCAACTTGACACAAAAGAATGGGCCTGGTTTCCAAGGGGAGGTGGTCAGCACTTTCTGAGAATCAGAGTCTGATAAGGTGTGTCAAGTTAGATACCCAAAGTCCCCAGTCACTTTTGAAAATCATGGTCTAAATTTTAGGGTGAGAAAATTAGTCACTACAGCATGCAACCTCTTACACCAAGTATGAGGAATTCCTTTAAAGAAGGGGCTGGAGGAGGATTTTAGTTTCCACTGATGATTCAAAGCTGTAATAGCAAAAAAAGAAGTTGAATGAAGAAGCTTTGTTTATAATTCAGACCACCAGGAAGATTTGCAATGACCTAGACAACTTGGCTTCTACAAGCAAAACAAAAATCTTTCCTCTACCCTAGATGTTTGCATTGAGCTCTCAGAAAATGGCACACTAAGCAGCTAAAGTTTGGCAAGCAGTAGCATACTGCTGTAAAACTTCTAAATGCACCCTTGAAGTAGGTAACAAAGCTGCTGCTATCAATCAATAACAGTCCATTGAAGATGGGTGGAACATGTTGTCTTAAGGAGGAAGTTGTGGGCTTGCAGTGCTGAAAGTTTGGGTTTTTCTTTACAATCACTTGAATAAAGAATACCTCCCTCTTCCAGTTTTCTACTTTCTGTTTGGGAAGTGACAGCAGAGTATACTGTGGAATTATGATGAGAAGCAAAGAGCTATTAAAGAATTCCTCAAAATGAAAATCAGGAACACCACCCCTTCTGGCATTCTTTACAGTGAACTAGCATAGAAAGAAGAGTGCATGGGGACACTAGCTAACTTCTTTGTTATCCTGCAATAGAGCGTGGTGATCTTTCACAAAGTAATTTGTTGTACTGAACAGAATTACTGTTCACATTAACAGTGATGCAGTGAAGTTAATAGGCAAAATATGTCAGAACATATAGGAAGCTAATTTCTATCAACATAGTAACAAATATCAGAATGTGATGTTCCAGTTAACTGTTGGCTTGATCCAGAACCTGGTAAGGAGTTATAAACACTTTTGGTAGCCCTTTCACAGGCTGAACAAGTCACCACCTCACTGCTTGCAGATGGTTTAGAGTGCTCTACAGGGATGCTATGTGCATTGCATATTCCTGCTGTTTATATCTTAAAGCAGAGCAACAACAGATCACGTGCCTTCCATTTGCTCTAGGATGACCAGATAGCAAGTGTGAAAAATCAGGACAAGGTGAGGGGTAATAGGTACCTATATGAGAAAAAGTCCCAAAAATCGGGACTGTCCATATATAATCAGGACATCTGGTCACCCTAATTTGCTCAGACCAATATGGTATAGGCCTTTGACCTATTTCTTCTTAATTCAAAAGCAGTATTGACTAATGGCACACATTCTAAAAGTAATGGTTGCTTTGTGCATAGCACTGGAATATTTCTATAGAACTATCCACTTGCAGGTGATAATCAAAGTTAATTGCTTTTGGACGAGAGAGGTATCCAGAAATATCCAGAAGACTGAATTAGAAAATTTAATTTATCTCTAAACTGGAAAGGCTTTTGTGTGTTTTCTCCAGGTAAATATGCTAGTTTTATATTTGATCCTCTTTCCAAGCTGCAGGGGTCAGTTCTTGGAGGGATTAAAAATGTAAATACTGTAAATAATGGGATTTTCTCATTGGGATATTATACATTATAGTAAGATATTGTGTTCATGAACAGTAGTGAGCTGAAAGTGGGCTGGTGGAACTCTGTTTCTTGGAATTTGCACAGTAACAGATTTTGAAGTAAAACAAAACCATTGCTTGTGGATGTGGTGAGAAGTTAACTGTAATCATAAATTGGGACAATTTTATTGATACCTTCTGTAGCTCTTCCGCAGCAGTTAACTGGAGAAACATACTTCAGATCATTAATGTTCCATCCAGTTCATCCCCACTTGAAGTGAGGATGAACTGGGTGTGCAGGTGGAATGCTAGAAATGTTATGCCCCATATACAAGTGGTACTAGAATAATAATTTCACTTGAGCTTTACTTTGATTTCAAAGAGAATTGAGTGTGGGGTGTGAGTAGCCTGCCCACCCACCAGTAGAGGGTGGGAGACTAGTTTGATAGTACTTACCTTGATGATGGATATTTGTGAGTCTCATGAATATTGCACCAGCGAGTTTTGAAGACCATGGTCCTGATTCTGATCTAACTTACTCTGAGATAAATCAGGAGCAACTTCGTTAAAGTCACTATACCAGCCTAAGAAAATGGGTGCAATATCACAGTTTCAAAAAGTTGCCATAGATGGCAAAAAGACAAATGGAGAGTAATACACGATCACTCTCTTTTTCATTGGTTGTTAGCAAAAGTGAGGGAATAGAATGACTGTCAGGTAGTTGTTCCTAGATGAGTAATTAATAAGAGGTTCAATTTGAACAATGATGCAACAAAGGCCTTTTTTTATTGCAGACATCTTACAGAAACCTCTTTGTGAGTTATTCTTCCTAAAAAAAATACTGGGGAGTTGGATAAGTGAGTGCTTTACATAAAAGATCACAATTAAATGAAATGAGACAAGATTATGGTTTCAGCTTCTCTTCTTTGCCGCTAAAAATTCAAGGTCTGATTCTCCACTCACTTTAACTGGATTTGCACAATCATGACAGTGTTATGTTAATTGGAATTACACCAGTTTAAACCAGGAGAGGAGCCTATTCTGTTTGTAAAATCAAATTTGCATCACAGAGTGTGGGTGTGTGTTAGTGTTTACATTATAAAGCTGCTTTTCCACCCTTTGAAAAATAATACGACTCCGGGCACTAGTGGCACTCTGATAAGGTGACCAAAGTTTTGAAGTAGAAAATCAAAACCCTTATAAAGTAGAAGCACTTGTCACATTGGCAATGGGCAGAAGTACAGATGGTTTTAATATCTGGGGAAGACGGTGAGTTCTTGAAACCAGGAATAGGTGAGTGCTTGTAGCTTGTATCACTTCGTCTGATAACTTGTTGCCATTCCAGCCACTAGATCCTAATTCCTACTTCCCTGCAACAGGCTTGCTACCTTTATAAGGAAACTTGAGGGCCAGATGCATTCATACTGTTCCTCAGTCTTGAATTGTTGCGTACTCTGGAACACAATTGTGTTTGAAGAGCACTGGCAGTTTTCTCAGTATTAAATGAGGATTTTTCCCTAAGAAAATTGCCCATGGGATTCAGTGTTCATCACGTGGAAGTCAATGGTTTTATAGCAAATTGTATTGTTTGGGGTGATACGTGTTATTTAGGTGAGTGTTCAACCTAAAGTATAAAGCACCGGTAAGGTGAAGAATGCAATTCTGTCTCACTAATAAATTAATCCAGAGTTAATGGGTCTAATTATTCTCTCACTTACAGTGGAATTGACAGTGGTGGCGATTCCTCAAGGTTGAGGATGATCTCTTTCACAGGTGTCATTTTTTATGGGTCCTTTGGTAACTGAGGAGTCCGATCCTTGGGCCACAGGCTCATTGGCAGACGTTGCAGGTTGTATTGGAAGTCAAGGTTGGGCTACAATTGCTGTGTGATGGTCGTCTGTCCTTTCTCGTATTTTTCTGCAACCAGAGTAAGGCGATTTTCTTCAAAAGTGAGTGGACGTTCCTTCCCTGACAAGTCTTCACCAATTATCCCTATCCTGAGCTACAGACTCCCAGTGTGTGATGTCAATGCTGCATCTCTTGATGTGTATCTTGAGAGTGTCTTTAAAGTGTTTCTTTTGGCCTCTCCTTTTCCTTTCTCCTTTGGTGAGTATGGCGTACAGCAGTTGTTTTGGAAAGCGTACATCAGGCATGCGCACACAGTGCCTGCTGCACCTCAGTTGGTGCTGCATAATCAGGGCTTCAACACTGAAGATGTTGGCCGCTGTGAGGACACTGACATTAGTGCGATGATCCTCCCACTTTATATTGAGGATCTTCCAAAGAAAGTGCTGGTACTGACGTTCCAGGTTTTTCGGGTATTTTCTATAGGTCACCCAAGTCTCACAGCTGTAGAGGAGAGTTGGGATTATCACCACTTTATGAACTAAAAGTCTAGTGTGTGTTCTGTTGTGATTGTTGAACTCCCGGCAAGACAGTCTACCAAAGGCAAAGCTGGCACAGCAGATTCTGTGCTCAATCTCGATGTCTGTGTCTGCTCTCTGTGAGAGACAGGGGCGGCTGCAGGCACCAGTGCACCAAGCGTGTGCCTGGGGTGGCAAGCCGCCCTCATGGCAACCGGCAGGCCACCATGAGGGCGGCAGTCAGGCTGCCTTCTGTGGCATGCCTGCAGGAGGTCCGCCGGTTCTGCAGTTTCGGCAGCAATTCAGTGGCGAGTACGCCAAAGGAACGGGACTGGCAGACCTCCTGCAGCCATGCCGCCGAATCCGAGTTACCAGCAGACCTCCCGCAAGCATGCCACTGAAGGCTGCCTGACTGCCGTGGTTGGGGCGGCAAAATACATAGAGCCGCCCCGGTGAGAGATGGCTGCCAAGATAGGCAAAATATTCTACTAAACTAGGAATAAATCCATGGCAATCAGTTACACCAGTGTAAACATAGTGACAGTGAAAAGAGTAAGGGCTGATAAATTTTTTTTAAACTTGGAATGATAAAATACTTGTCAGGTTTATGTTTTTCAGTCATGAAAGATGCAAATGAAGATGCAGTTCTGGGGTTGTGTTTTACTGTAGATTATAAGGTAATGATGATGTGGTTTGTTTTATGGAAATTGTTATATCCCCAAAATATGGCTAGGTCTATGCAGGTAAATCAGTGCATGTGTCTTGAAAATTAAACTGAATAAATTCTTTTTTTAACAGGTAACATCAGCTCTACAGTGGAAGCTAGAGGTGTTTTCAAATAGACATGAGCACCCTCTGGTCTATCTAGAATTAGGAATTGTTGACGTTTCCTTTATAAACCTCAACAATAAAACTGTTTCTAATATACCCATTAATATCTGCTGCAGGCAGAAACCTGTCAAAAAGTGCCATGGTTTCCTTCTGAAGCCATAAATCCTTTCCTGATATTGAAGTCCTGGCAGACTTTCTCAAAGCTTTGGGTGAACCTGACCCAAGCTTACCACTTTGATTATGATAGTTTTGCATAGCTCTTGGTGTAAATGATTCTTTAAGCAAAGAGTATCTGGTGCATACTAAATGAAATGGTTGCTGTAACCAGGCCCACTGACTGGGGGGGGGGGGGGGGCAAAAGGAGCAATTGCCCAGGGATCCCCGGCTGCTGCCGCAGTACTGGCAGTGGCAGCCAGAATCCCCGGGACCTTTTAAATTGGGCTTCTAGGCACGTTTTCATCACTTCTGCCCAGGCCCTGCCCCTCCAGGGATTTTTGTCAGCGGGCGTGGCTGTAACACAGTACAGTTTTACAGGGGGCTACTTGAAGTTGAAATTCAAGATCCTTGCAAATACTGAGCCATTGTTTAGAGAGATGTTTGAAGGCATTTTTTCAAAGATGTATTGTGAGCTTGATCAGCAGCTGCTTTTTTTATTAAAAAAAAATTGAAGTACATTTTGCAATGCAAGGGAAATAAAAAAAGATAACATAATTATAAACCAATGTTACTGTACCTGCTGATGATGAATGTGTCAGGTGTTTGGGCTTAATTATGATCTCCTGTATGCTGGCATAAATCAAGATTAACTTCATTTATTTAAATGGAGTTTCACCATTCTGAGATCAGAATCAGGTTCTTTGTCAGCTAGTCCTTTTTGTCCAAATTTTCCCATCTTTAATAGTCACATTTGGTCACATTCTGATACCTTTGCTCATGTTGAAGAGGGCATTCACTTATGAATGACCCTCTTGACATTAACAGGACTACATGTAAGATAATTTTACAAATAACAATGAGTAGGGTGGCACCATGGGGCTCTTTATGACTAGAATGGGGGCCCTGTTTTCAGAATGGAGAGAGGTAAATAGTGGTGTTCCCCAGGGGTCTGTACTGGGACCAATTCTATTCAGCATATTATAAATGACCTGGAAAAGGGGGTAAACAGTGAGGCGGCAAAATTTGCAGACGATACAAAACTATTCAAGATAGTTAAGTCCCAAGCATACTGCAAAGAGCTACAAAAGGATCTCACAAAACTGGGTGACTGGGCAACAAAATGGCAGATGAAATTCAGTGTGGATAAATGCAAACTAATGCACACTGGAAAACATAATGCTAGCTATACATATAAAATGATGGGATCTAAATTAGCTGTTATCACTCACGAAAGAGATCTTGGAGTCATTGTGGATAGTTCTCTGACAACATCCACTCAATGTGCAGCAGCAGTCAAAAAAACAAACAGACTGTTGGAAATCATTAAGAAGGGGCCAGATAATAATGCAGAAAAGATCATATTGTTTCTATATAAGTCCATGGTACACCCACATCTTGAATATTGCATGCAGATGTGATCACCTCTTCTCAAAAAAGATATATTGGAATTGGAAAAGGTTCAGAAAAGGGCAATAAAAATGATTAGGAGTACAAAACGACTTCCATATGAGGAGAGATTAATAAGGCTGGGAATTTTCAGGTTGGAAAAGAGATGACTAAGGGGAGATATGATAGAGATCTATACAATCATGACTGGTATGGAGAAAGTAAATAGGGAAGTTTTATTTACTCCTCATAACAGAAGAACTAGAAGTCATCAAATGAAATTAATAGGCTGCAGGTTTAAAAAAAAACAAAAGGAAATATTTCTTCACACAATGCACAGTCAACCTGTGGAATTCCTTGCCAGAGGATGTTGTGAAGGCCAAGACTATAACAGCATTAAAAAAAATCTAGGTAAGTTCTTGGAGGATAATCAGTCCATCAATAGCTATTAACCAGGATGGGCAGGGATGGGGTCCCTAGCCTCTGTTTGCCAGAAGCTGGGAATGGGCAACAGGGGATGGATCACTTGATTACCTGTTCTGTTCTTTTCCTCTGGCATTGGCACTGGCCACTGTTGGAAGACCAGATACTGGGCTAGATGGACCTTTGGTCTGATCCAATATGGCTGTTCTTATGTAAAAGAGGGAAAACTGTACCCCTTAATCAAATTGTATAGTATTTTACTCTGCAAGACACCACAGTTATGTCAGTGGGGGCATCCCACAAAGCAAAGCTCTACTCGGCATGGGGACTGAATCTGGATCTCTGTTAAGAACATTAGATTGAGGAGGTTTCTGTCTTCTAGTCTAGAGCAATAAGATCAAGGCTCCTGTATTAATAGTCTCTTTATTTTAAATGTCATATTTGGAAAATATAGCAGTTACTCACTAAATTATTTTGTAACGTTATTGCATTTATATGTAATTTGGCAGTGTTTGCAATTAATTGTTGTGTTTTATTTATGCAAATTGATTTGACCATGGAAAGGGTGAAAATAAATATTACATCAACCAGCTAATTAATTTATAAAAGAATATGTAAAGTGAACCTCAGACAGTCGGGTGGCTGTCATGATATTTACAATCAAAAACAACCTCAATTTACGCTGTTCAGGGCAAGAAATCTTAGGACTATTTCCTTCTGAAGCTTCAGTCTCCTCTCCTATTTGGCCAAGACACTGGTGATGGGTGTTATCCAAAGACCATTGAAGTCAGTGGAAAGACTTTCATTGAGTCATTCCACTGACTTGAATTTAATTGACTGGAGGGCTTTGAATCAGACCCTAAATCTGAAATTAGGGAAATAAAATAGATTATAACTGTCCAAGATATGTTTACCTGCATCCCCTATGCCAGGCTCTAAATAATTCAGAGGCTTCAAATTATTGTTGAAAGAAGGATTAAAGGTGATTTATGGGAAGAATTAGATTTACTGGATGAAATAGGTTAATGTAATAGCTCTAATTCAGACTGCACTCATTTAATTACTTTGTAATTCCACAGGATCAAAGAGAAGAGCCTGCATCAAGGTTTATGAGATACTGATGCACTCTCGCTGGCAACCTCTTGTTGTTTACTCAAGAAAAAACAGTTTGTGCCAGACCTGCATTTTGTGTGACACATTTACCATGACTGCCAAGTCTGCCTGGATTTCAAGGGAGAGACTTTCCCTTCAAAATGCCCTATGTTTTAGGGGAATGTGCACTTAGTCTGAGACAGGAGAACATGGATTCAATTGTCTCCTCGTCCACTGACTGGTATTTTCCTGTGCTTTTCACTTACCCTTATTAGAACTTGTTTACATGGCGCGTTACTGTGCAGCAAGCCAAGGTGTGAACCTACAGCAGAGTAAAAATCCTGGAGTAAGCCAAGCTACACTCTGAGACTTTCACTGTGCTATAGCATTGTCCCAGGGGACATGACAGGGCTTACCGTTTGGTTCAATGGCTCTTAGCACCTCCACTATACAAATTGTTCCAAGCACCCCTGGACATAGGACTCCAAGTAGCTGTGATGTTGCTTTGAAAAGGATCCATTCCTAACAGAAGGAACAAGAGGAAAAACTAATGGCAGTGAAGCAGGGAATGAAAATATTAGCATAGTGGGTCAAGCTGTAAATTAATCAAACCTACAGAACTTTAAGTGTTAAACTTGATATAAACCCACAAAAGTAAGGAAATAATTTAGAGGGAAGGGCCTGGCTTAAATTGCTGGGGTCACCTCACATTTAAAGCAGGAGTCTACACATTTTGTTTCCAGATTTACAGTGTCTTGCCATTATTTCTTTTACTTTGTTCTGGATATATCTATATTATTATTGTGGTGAGTGGAGGTGGTTCATCGTGTTGGGGTGGTTGTTAAATAAATAATAGGCTTGATTAATAATTAAATATTTATATTACCATAGTGTCCCAAATGTGCTAGGCGCACTATACAAGCATATCAAACTCTAAAGGCAGGTACTGTCTTCTATGTTCTAAGTCTCTCATCCAGTGTCCACTGAAGTCACATAGACATGGGTAGAGAGGAGTCCAATGCTAAATGAGCTGAGGAAGCGAAAAAAAGAATGTTGATAGTCTCTGAGGTCCCGTCTACACTGGCAAGTTTCTGCATAGTAAAGCAGCTTTCACTCCTCTTGCCTTTGTAGTTTAAGGAATAACTCCACTGCCACTCGTGACGTGTTGGTCAGAGCGAGCAGCATACTGGTCAGCAGTTCAGGATCCATTCCTGCAGCCTGAAAGAGGCAAGGCTTGCAGTACAGATGGTGCCAAATGTGGACAGAAGCACAGGGATTGCTGGGATGCGAAGCAATGCATCACGGGGCATTGGGACTGGACCCAGGATTCCCCGCGACCCCTTCTGCCTTTCCACAAGTTTTAGCAGCAAAAAAGAAAGAGGTGCTCTGTGGAATAGCTGCCCAGAGTGCATCACTCCAAATAGTGCTGCAAGTGTGAACATGCTATTGCTCAGGCAGCTGTCAGTGTGAATGCACACAGCGGTTTTCTTTCGGCGCTCTCTGAGCGGCGTCGTAACTGCCAGCACTGTAACTGTGCCAGCGTAGACATGTCCTTAGCTTCATGAGCCAGTAACTCAGTTTTCAAAGAGGTAAACTGCTAGTCTGTTATGTTTCAGTGTATCCCGTTAATAACACTTTGGTCTGTTATAGAATCTTTCATCTAAGGGTCTCCATACAATGTACAAATATTAAGTATGCTTCACAGTGTCCCTGAAAGACTAAGTAAAAAATAAATACTGATTATTACACCATGATGGGTAAGTCAAGTCACATTTGCTCAAAGTCGCACAGCAATTCAGTTTAGAAAGAGAACTCAGAGCAGGGGACTTGGGAATCAGTTCTCCTGATCACATATAGACTCTCCTTCAGTCAAGGACATTGATGATTGCAGAGAAAACTGTGAGTACAGTTATCTTTAGTGTAATTGAAATTAATCAAAGATAATCTATGTTTAAAACCATTTAGCTTTAACCCACTGGTCTGAAGAAAAATGTCTGTCTTTCTGCCATTATTCCAACTACTGCAGTCTCAGCTTTTTGTGGATGAAAACCACTCTTACATTCAAAGATAAAATGAACTGGGAGGATTGTAAATTTATTCCTTTTCCCCCAGCGATTTTGTTTCCTTTGTCTGTAATGCTGCATACATACGTGTTGCATTGCCAGAATTTGTCCTTACCATGGCCTTGTCTTTGCTAAACTTCTTATTTATAACTTTAATCACTTTTATTACAATCATTATTTCTTCTTTCTTCTTAAATCTTATTCTGAACATCAGAGAGTCTAGATCAGTTTCATCAGACTCCCTTTTCACTCCAAGTAGTCTTTTATAAGTCCTGTTTTCTCTTGCCTTCCCTGGTTTCACATCCATCTCTGGAAAAGTTGGTGAAAGTTTTTGGCAATTTTGAGTTACTCCGTGGACTTGCTCCATCATACCCCTCTGGCCCTAATGCACCTGTTCTACAGTCCACTCGTGTAATAGAGGATGCCACTTGACACTTCACTGCTAGGAGTCATCGTGTGCTTCCTGTCTTTGTGCTGTGCAGTCTGTCTGGAGCTCTCTCTCTTCCAGCCATTGGGGCATTATATGTCAACTGAAACACTGCCTTTTCTCTTTAGCTTATGACTGGGGCCGCGTAAGTCATTTTGTGATAGTCGATTTGACAAATGCTACATAAAAGTAAACTCTTAACTGAGCAGTCAAAATGGTTCAGCGTCTTGTTGCCTTAAGCAACAACCAGGCCAAAGAATATGAGACAGTGAAAGGCGGCTGTCCTGGACCAGATGGGGCTGTTGGACGAGAAATACAGGCAAAACTTTTGGGCAGCCTGGTGGATGGGGGGTTTGCAGCCCTGAGCTTCTGCCCCAAAATTGACCGACTGGGCTACACAGTGGCTACGGCCCAACACTCAGATGGTGGGAGAAATAATGGACCAGGTGATTCTTGAGCAGTTTGTGCAGGGCATCCTGGAGAACATGTGGGTCTGGGTCCAGAGGCAACAGCCGACAATCGTGGTGAATGCCGTCAAAATGATGGAAGAATACGCAACCTGGACTAGGGGAAGAAGCCTGGAGAACTTCCCCCCGGAAGAAGCCTGGAAAAAAAGGAGCAAGCTAAAGGGGCCCCCAATCACCCAGGTCAACTGGTCTGCTGGCGATGCGGGCAGCAGAGACACAAGTCCTGGGACTGCCCAGTAATGGAGTGCGAGCTTGCTGAATGTTGTGGTTGGATGGGTGAGGGAGAGAAGAAACAGGGGCAAGAGCTAGCAACCATCCCCATAAGGGTGGGGAGGAAGCCCCAGAGAGGTTTGGTCGATACGGCCTCAGGCAGCTCTCTCATTCAGCTCGGGCTGGTGAAGCCACACTGGTTCATCCCCAGGAGATAAATGATGCTAGAGTGCATCCATGGGGATTGGAGGCCCTGTCCCATGGCGCAGGTGCACATGGAGGTTGGGGGGTAGATTCGCCTGGCAATGGGTGGGGGTAGTAGATGTGCTGCCGTACCCTGTTGTGCTGGAGAGAGATTGGGGGCCCCATCCCAAGGGGAAAAACAGCCAGAGGGGGAGACTCTCGGGTAGAAGGATAGAGGAGCCCCCAGGAAAGGCGGTGAAACCCCTGTGCCCAGCTGCCCCGGTGAGGGGCAGCGAGATCCAGGTCTCCAGAAGACAGAAGCAGGTACTAGACAACAAAGCCAGGGAGAAGACAGGAAAGAAGAGGAGAGCGAGCGACCGAAGGAGTGCCCCGCTATGGAAACCCCAGGAGAGGAGATCCAAGGTTTAAAGGGGAAGGCCCTGGGAAATGTCTGCAGGGGGATCTTCCAGGCAATGAGGGCCAGGCCCTCTAGGGCTTGATACCTGCACCAAAGGCCCAGAACAGCCGGTGTGAGGGCCAGGCCCACCCAACTCCCCTGACAAGCAAGAAGGAGGAGCAGCCGAGAGGGGAACCATCTGGTTGTGATTGGTGTGCCGACCTCTGGGCAAAAGTAGAGTTGTGGGGCGGTCAACCCCCCCACCCCCACCCATGACTCTTGTAGGTGGACAACAGACAAACCCCGCGAGGAGAAATCCAGGGGACCTCCCAGTGGAGGGCAGTAAGCTGCCCTGAAATCACCTCCCAGGTAGAGGGAGAAAGGGCAGGGCTTCCGCTCCCTGCCACCCCCGCAGTTACTTAGGTGGGGAGGTATGGGGCAGGACACTGCAGGGGAAGCCCATATCAGCTCCTGCCACTCCAGCCCCATTCAGGGGAAATGGGTTGGGGCTGAGCCACTAGCTAGGACTCACCTGGAAACTGGCCACATCTGCCAGACTCGTTAACAGGGGCTAAAAGCTTGGCAGGAAGTGAGTCCAGTCTGGGGGCACAGAAGGAGCCTGCTACCCTGTTGCCACTGAGGCCTGTGCTAGACCAAGCCTGTAAATAATCTGTACGTTGTTGGAGCTTGGTGGTGGGGACTGGACACAGGACTAAAGAGCATGGGTGTTGCACCAGCTTGCAGTGGTGAGCTCATTGGGAAGTGGGGCCAGGAGGCTGAACCCAGTGGGGCGCAGTGAGCATGACACTTAAGTTAACTCTTTAATTCTTTAGAAAGTAAAAGTAAGTGAAACTGAGCCTACAAAGATGCTGTGATACTGCTGAATGAGGGACAGCACCCCTTCTGGACTGTTCTACAGAAGTGCGAGCAAGATGGATTTGCCAATGTGATGCCCTATAGACCCCAAGAAGGGTTGTATCTTGATTGCCAGTGTGGCTGAGTGCCTGGAATGGATGCCACACATGAGCCACATATGTGGAAAATGCAGAATATTATTTGGTCACATAACAGTTAAAATACAATTATGGGGAGTGAGGGGGGAAGAATGTTCCCAGTTAATCAGTCCACTTGGTGTTTTATCCTTAAATTTGAAACCATAACTGGATCAAAGTAATACCTATACCCAAATTTGTTGAACCAGTAGTAATAAAAAGTTGACCAAGCTTTTGTTTTGAGACTATACAGTTGCTCCCCAACTTTACAATATGCCTAGTACTAAATGAAACCTACATCTAAAGTCTTTATTAAAATAAAATACAAATCACCTAGCTCATATCTAAAAAAATCAAATTTAGTAAATAATCAAGTGGAACAAATATAAAACCAGTCATCTGGTGGGATCAAATAAATACAGTTGGGTAACACCCAATTGTAACATTCAGTTTTAAGATATTGTTATGGATACAAGTATTTATAGTTATAGCAATGCTTATAAATATGATGTAAAATAAGATGTATACTAAAGGATTGGCAAAAGACAAAAAGAAAACAGGCATTGGAATATGTCATCATACTTTGTCATGCAAAATGATGACAACGCCCTTGAAAATATTTTATTCCCAAGAGTGTTGAGTTGGGGAATTGCTAAAACACATATGTCCTAACTGACTCAGCACTTCAACATGCAACAAGCAAAATTGCTGACAAAGCTTTCTAAATAACAAATTAATATATAAGAAACAAGTGACCCATGGCCCAAATTGGAGACCACTGGTCCAGAGACTGAGATGAGCATTATGTGCCCACTCTAGATCTCTTCTCAGGTGTCTATCATAGCCTGGGACTTTTCCTCAACATTGGGAAAACCAAGATGCTCCACCAGCACAAGTTGTCTCTTTTCTCCTACAACTTATCATTAGTGGTGACATTTCTCTTACCTTGGTAGCCACCTCTCCCAGACAGCCAATCTTGATGTGGAGATTGAACATAGAATCAGCTGGGCCAGTGTATCCTTCGGAAAGTTGCTCTGTCATGTCTTTATCAGCAGAGATCTGTGGAATAAAATTAAGATCCTGGTGTACAATGGAGTAATTATCCCCACTCTTCTTTATGGGTGTGAGACATGGGTGACATATTGAAGCCAACTTAAGCATCTGGAGTGGTACCAACAGTGCTGCCTTAGGAAGACTCTCTATATCAGATGGGAAGACTGTTGCACGAATGCCAGCGTTCTCTCTGCAGCTAACGTCACCAGTGTTGAGGTGAAGATTATGAACCATCAGCTTTGCTGGGTTGGCCATTGTGTGCAAATGCTGATACTCATCTTCTGAACAAGTCATCTTTTCTCAATTTAGTCATGGTAAGAGGACGCATGGGGGATAGAGAAAATGCTACAAGGACACCCTGAATGTACATCTTATGGAGGGAGTGTAATTGTGCCTTAGTGGGTCACAACTGAGGATGCCAAATTCAGGATGAACTGCTGAGAAATAGGGGAAACACAACCCAAAACTGGTGGTTATTCTTTTATAAGCTATACCAAACCAGCCACAAAAGTAAACTCCTGTTTCACCACACTGGCTAACAAGAAAACATAGAGGCAGTTTCCTTAGGCATTCCAGTTCTTATATCACCACCAAAAACACTGGATTCAGAGATGAATGGTTCTTTATAACCAGTCTCATCAAATAATAGGTTCTTCTGATCTGAACGGACCAGCCACACACCCAGGACAATATATAACTTAGATCTTACCCAAAAATCACGCTGATGATAATCCTTTAGTATCTAAAATCTAAAGGTTTATTCAAAGGAAGGAAGGAAGGTGAGAGTTAAAATGGGTTAAAGGAATCAGTTACATACAGTAATGGCAAAGTTCTTGGTTCAGGCTTGTAGCAGTGACGGAATAAACTGCTGGCTTAAGTCAAGTCTCTGGAGTACATCCACAGCTTGAATGGATCATTCAGTCCTTTGTTCAGCACTTCAGTTTGTAGCAAAGTTCTTCCAGAGGTAAGAAGCAGGATTGAAGACAAAATGGAGATGTTTCCAGGGCCTTTTAATAGCTTTTGCCATGTGGAGGGCATCCTATTGTTCTTACTGTGGAAAATTACAACAAGATGGAGTTTGGAGTCACATGGGCAAGTCACATGTTCATGCCTAATTTCCCTCAGTCATTGTAGGAAGCCATTACCTACACTCCAGACAGCACATTTACATGACAGTCCAGTTAGTGTAGATTGGCGTCTCCCATAGTCCCTTGTCAACCAGATGTTTCTTGATGAGCCACTTCATTTGAACAGTTCCTCCAAGATGTGCTGGCTAGCTACTTTGTGGGCGTTACCCCAGAAGCAAACATTTGAAATCCAAGTATAGAGCCAATACTTATAACTTCAAATACAATAATGATGCATGCATGCAGATAGCATAATCATAACCAGCAGATCAAAACCTTTTCATAGACACATCACTTGACAATTTTGTACAATATTTGCTGCAAATATAGAATAGTGGTTGCACCAATTATCTATATAGTCATATTTTAATTAGATAACGTCCCAGGGAGGCACTGACCCCATGAATTGGGAAGAGCTGGCTGGCAATAGACCGCAATGGCATCACATCTACATCAAGCCTCAGCCCGTTTTCCAGAGAATCACCTTGCTCAAGAGGCTAAGAAATGGCAAAGGGTACAGCATCCTGGCCAGCAGTTGTGCTCTCTCCAAGCAACCACTTGTCACATATTTGAAGAAACCTGTAAAGCACAAATTGGACTCCTTAGCCATCTTAAGTTTCATCAATGACTTTTCCCTCTGGCAGATATTGTAAATCATTAGGGTTGGAGGGACCTCAGGAGATCATCCAGTCCAACCCCCTACTCAAAGCAGGACCAATCCCCAAATGGCCCCCCTCAAGGATTGAACTCACAACCCTGGGTTTAGCAGGCCAGTGCTCAAACCACTGAGCTATCCCTCCCCCTCAAAATCACAGGCTGTCAGGGACCTCAGCTAGTCCAACCCCCTGCTCAACGCAGGACCAATCCCCAACTAAATCCCCAAATGGCCCCCTCCAAGGTTGCACTTACAACCCTGGATTTAGCAGGCCAATGCTCAAGCCACTGAGCTATCCCTCCCTATCCTTGTACTGAGGAGTAGCCAACGATGATGTGTTCTGGGACTCTGGAACTTGGTAACTTGGGCCCCCTACCTTATTTATTTTATTGTGTGTCATATGTATATTATTAGAAACTATAAGTGATAATGATACTGTCTGAAAATATATAAATAAAGGTGAAAAATTGATTAAGCTAAATTGAGTAGAATTGTGCCTCGGTTTCCCATTTTACAGGGTAATGCTGTTCTATAATTCAGCAAAGTAGCCCATTTGGGCCTGATTCAAAGCTCGCTGAAATCAGTGGAAAGACTATCAGGGGCATTGCATCTGGGCTTTTATCTAGGAATACTGGGGATGAGCATTCCCTAGAAGTGTAATGAATTTGAGGGTCAAATACCATTTTCTTCCATTGCTATCTACTATCGTTCCATTCATTGCACATCCCCATTCACAGGGGTCGTGAGAGAATCCCCCTTCCCCTCCATGCAGCATTGAACAATTTGCCAGACCTTTAGTGGCCACTGTTGGAGAGAGTTTGCTGGACCCGTGCTGTTCCAGTATGGCAATTTCCAACTTCCCTTATCAGTTGCTTACTACTTCACAGTATTCTTATGGACGGCAATATGTGTTGGAAACAGATTAAAGAAAACCACTTTGCTTAAATAAAAATAATGGGCTAGATGATGGCAGCAGTTTGAAACTGTAGTGGTTGCCCTTGCATAGCAGTTCTTGCAGAACAAATTGCTGGTTGAAACACAACAGAGCTGTTGGAGATGCAAAGCATTTTTATTTTTCTTGGGCACTCTTTCAAAGCATGCCTGCGGTGGAAGCTTTGTGGCACTGTGCCTGTGAAAAAAGTGTTTTTTTTTTCATTCTACGATTACTGTTGCTGGGTTTTTTGTTTTTGTTTTTTTGTTTGTTGGTGAGGTTTTTTTTTGGGGGGGGGGGGAGAGGTTAAGCTAATCAATCAGATGTAAACCGGATGCCTCAAGGAGTGCTAATGAGCTACAGAGCCTTTCATCTATAAATTCTGAGTTAAAATTCACCCCTACATTGGAACAAAAGTTGTTGCTGTCTGTGTGATAGCCTGTGTCCAGTGGGCTGTATATCATATTTGTTGGCTGGTCTCTATCCTGTCTGGTTTTTGGTAGAAACGCAGGCAGCCAGAACTTGGAGAGTGCTCTAAGAAAGTCTGGTTGCTGGGTAAACTGGAGGGAAAAAAAGAGAGACACAAATGGTGGGTGATGCCACAGTCACACAGGACTCCCCAAAATGCTGACAGAAATACCACTTCAGAACTTTTAGTTATAAATCATTATAATCAATCCTCTGATTCCCTGATGAAAATCCATGAACTCATGAGTGCCTGACAAAGGCTTCCAGCTTTACTCTTTGAAAGAGACCTTTAGTCCCTGTTAATATACAGCATGCAGAAGTTACTTCCAAGGGCTTTTCTGTTTTTTCTGCTCAAAGTGACAGGCATCCAGCTGCCATATTTTGGCCTCTGACATAACACTGTAATTGCTGATCTAATTGCTCTTACACTTCGTTTTTGTTCATAAATGCCCTCCATTGAGTAATGAAAGGTTGGAATTTGTATGTTAATAAGGCAGGCAGTACAAAAATGATGTAACGATTGAACATGCATTTTTCATGGTAAAGGAGTGAAGTCAAATCTGTGCTACCCAGTGATTGCGAATGACACCCATTCCCACTGAGCCTGCCTCTTCAAGGTGCTGAGGGCCTGCAATGGGAGCTGGGCATCATTAGCTCCTATCGAAGAGCTGACTCTTGACTCTTGGAAGGTTAGCCCTTCCTCCAATCAGTAGTGCACTCGCTATCACTTCAAAGCCTGCAAAGTTCCTTCTCAACCTTTTTCTTTCTAAAGCCCCCCTAATGTGCTATAAAATTGCATGGCTCACATGGGCCACAGCTGTTTTTCTGCATGTAAAAATGAGCTGGCATTAGGAGGTAGTAGCAGGGTAACTACTCAGGGCTCCATGCCACACGGGGCCCCGCAAAGCTAAGCTGCTTGGCAGAGTTCGGGCTGGTGGGCCTTTGACTTTCTGCCCTGGGCCCCAATGAATCTTAATGCTAGCCTGGCTTGGGAGACCCCCCGAAACCAGCTCACAGCCCCCCCAGGGGTCTCGGACCACTGGTTGAGAACTGCTGCCTTAGGCAACTAATGTATCTATGTTATCACCTTTTGGCTGGGAGTTGTTTGCATCACTTGAGCAATTAAAAATAACAATATGTTGCTTCATTTAATCGTTTTCTTCTGCAGACAGCCATGTGGGTTACATTAATCAATGGGACACAGTATGCCACAACACAAATCTAAAGGACTTGACTCGGCTGCTAAAATACATAAGGAGCACAAAGGGACAGAAAGAACTTGCAGATACAGCAGTGTTCATTAACTCGGGCTCCTGGCTGCCCACATTTATTTTCAGAGTTTGATATGTCTGAAACAACCAAGTCTCAGTTGTGTTTTGTCTACTCTGGATTGACGCTGTGAGCCTTCTCTTTTCTCCAAGGTCAATTCCCACTATGTGGTTCAGATTCACCTCTAATATAGAACCAGTTGTGACCACTCCAACAGTTCACAGATGTCTGGATTGAGGGTTTGATTCAGGTCTGTTTAATATGTTTATTGATAAGGTTATTTATATTTTGGGAAGAAGAGGGTCATTTAAAACATAAGAAAATGCATATTAAATTGGGAAGTAATGGCAATTCCACTTCCAAAAGTCGGGCAGTGGGGGCACTCATTTTGTCACACACATGGGTTTGAAACCAGAGCAGTGCTAAGTTATACTCATTCTTAATATATACAGAATAATTAAATTTAAGTGAAAACAAAGCCCTACTGCTCCTTTTGTTTGTAGACACTGGCTATGTGTGAGAAGCTGTTTTTTTCCCCCCTTAACTACTTCAATAAAGAGCAGACTCCATTACTAGAAACTAATTTGCTTGTCCATCATTGGCACTAGTTGAAAATGCGCCTCTGGGAACACTCTGGCTGTTGTCAAGGTGCGCAAACAATATTAGCTAGGTGATGTGCCTCAGTGTGATTTGTTTGGTGTTTTTCTGGCAGTGGTATTATACTCTGGGTTTTTTATTTTCTTCCTGCCTATCTTTCAAGATATTTTCATGGCCCCTACCATAACGATATCTGAACACCTGCTTAGTTGTGTGTGTGAGTTCTAACCAGTGGGCAGAAGACAGATTGCATTACATAAAGACAGAACCTGACAGGGTACTGTATTAAATATGGAAATAAGTTAAACATGATACAGAAGGGTCATTCCATTCCACAATGTGCACAGACTGCACACTTCTTTATGCCACGTTCTTGGAACATCAACACATATCCTTATAGTCAAAGTTCAGTTACTGTAACTTCCTCTACTCATAGCTGCTCCATCATGTACAACACATTCAAAATGTAGAGGCTGGCTCTCACTGCTGTGATCACAGTAAGACTTCTTTCCATTGGCTGCCTCTGAAGTGGTTGATTGGTTGATGAGATGGCTCTATTGCTAATTAAAGCCCTTGTTGGTGCAGCTCCTAGCTACATCAGAAACCACCTCTGTGGGCCTCAGCTGGCTCCCAAGGTGGTGAGTCCCATTATGTGGCTGCAGGATGACCAGATAGCAAGTGTGAAAAATTGAGATAGGGTTTGAGAGTGATAGGTGCCAATATAAGTAAAAGCCCTGAATATTGGGACTGTCCTTATAAGATCGGGATATCTGGTCACGCTATGTGGCCATGAGGTGATAAGCATTGTGTTTTAAATTGAAGTTAATCCCTTCTGAAAACTTTCATGTAATCTCTTCCCACTTCTTTAAAAAATGCTTTAATTTTCAAACTTCTTAGCTTGGCCATTCTTGCCCATGTATTTTGTCTTTTCCATCCCCCTTTATCTTTTCTTTCACTCTGGATTGTTGAAGTTTTAAAGGGGTGGAATCACTTGGGCTGTTTTTTAACTGTCAGTACTTAGGGTGTAAATTCCAACTGCTGTGGTGGGAGCTGAAGGGCAAAAAAAAAAAAAAAAAAAAGGATTTTCACAACCACTGTTTAATTCTAGTCATAATTAAGTCAGTGAAACTCTATTGATTTCAGTGGATTTACACGGATGTGAAACTGGAATAATGTAGTGTTGAATCAGATCCAGAATGATGATTGATTTATTATTTCATTGTAAACACAGGATTTTGTTTCCCGAGCAGATCTTTCTGGATGGCAGCTGCACAGAATATTAATAGAGCACTGTGCAGATACAAAATTTGTATCTGCATCCAATCTGTGATCTGTAAACATGGTCCGTGGATATAAAGTGGATATCTGCAGATTTGCAGTGCTCTACATTTTAGACTTCACTTTAACACTAGTTATCGAAAACACTCATCAAAAACCAAAACCAGCCCAAAAATACTTTTGATTTTAGGGTTTCATTATAAATCCAAACCTTGGACCAGAGGCTTCCTAACCTTGGCAGTGTCATTTCAGTGAATCTAGTTTAATTCATGGTTATGGACGGAAAACACACAAAATTAGATATTTGTCACGAGACTGAATCCAGAGAAAACTTAAAAGTTAAATGAACCTAAAGCTGGTAATGAAGCCAAACTGAGGCTTTCTGTTGCTTACACCTCACCCACCCAATCATCTCCCTCGCTCATTTGTGGATTCTGGATCTTTGGATTGTCTTACATGGGGTCCCAGGTATAGTAGAACAGTAGACAAGAAACAAATGATGGCCACAAGCCAACCTTACATGTGGAAGAGGTGAAATTTGCAAATCTGTGGTTAAGGGCATATTGCAAATGCCAAAGATAATTAGCTAGCTAGACTTAACCATCTCTCCATTAAGCTAAATACATTTAGCTTCTTAAATCTGTCACTGAACAGCATGTTTTCTAATCCATTAATCTTTCTCGTGACTCTTCTCTGAACTCTCTTCAGTTTATCAATATCCTCCTTGAAGTGTGGACACCAGAACTAGACACAGTATTGCAGCAGCATTCACAGCAGTGCCAAATACAAAGGTAAAATACCCTCTCTACTCCTACTTAGGAGTCCCCTGCTTATGGATGCAAGAATCGCATTAACCCATTCAGCCACAGTGTCACACTGGGAGCTCACATTCCGCTGATTGTCCATCATGACCCCAGATCTTTTTCAGAGTCACTGCTTCCCACCCTCGACTCCCCCATCCTATAAATATGACCTGCATTCTTTGTATGCATTTACATTTGACTGTATTAAAAGCATATTGTTTTCTTGAGCCCAGTTTACTAAGTGATCCAGATCACTCTGTATCAGTGACCTGACCTCTTCATTATTTACCATTCCCTCAATCTCTTTCTGTTATCCGAAAACTTTATCAGTAATTTTATGTTTTATTCCTTTTCACTGATTAAAAATGTTAAATAGCATGCTGAGAACCGATCCCTGCCAGACCCATTAAACACCCACCTGCGCAGTGATGATTCCCAGTTTAAAATTAGATTTTGAGAGCTATCATTTAGCCAGTTTTTAATCTGTTTCAGGTGTTCATTATTAATTTTGTATTGTTCTAGCTTTTTAATTAAAATGTCATGTGGTACTAAGCCAAATGCCTTACAGAAATCTAAGTGTATTTCATCAACAGTATTACCTTTATCAACCAAATGTGTAATCTCAACCAAAAAAAATAAAGTTCATTTGACAAGATCTATTTTTCATCAACCCATGTTGATTGGCATTATATGAGTCCCCTTTCGTTCTTTATTAATTGATTTTCAGCATCAGCCACTCCATTATCTTGCCTGGGATTGATGTCAGACTGAGAGGCCTATAATTATCCAGGTCATCCCATTTACGCTTTTTAAATATTGGCACATCCATCAGTTTTCCTCCAGTCTTCTGGAACTTCCCCAGTGTTCCAAGACTTACTGAAAATCATCTTTAATGGTCCAATGAGTTCCTCAGCCAGCTATTTTAAAACCCTTGGATGCAAATTATCAGGACCCGCTGATTTAAAAATGTCTAATTTAACATCCTCTTGCAGAATGGAAGGATTGTTATCCTATAATATGACTACATCGTACATGCACAGCCCTCCAAATACTATGTATAAGATACTGGCCCCTGTGGTATCTGGGTACAGGAGTACAATTAAAAGTAGCATTGTACTTGACCCAGAGGTCTAGTCTGTCACGTTAATTTTTTTTTTCTCTTCATCCTTGTCATGGTGCTGCTTTTCTTCCCCTTTCCCCCATCCTTTCTTTCATGAAATGGTGATGGAAGAATATCACTAATAAGGGAAGAGCTTATTGAAGAGGTGAATTTTGCATTTAGATCCGAATGCTGTGAATCTGTTACTGGATCTGGTGTAAAGGTGATATATTGTGGTGTTTTAGGCTTCTCCACATTGTCCTCTGACTGGGAAAGATGATCTCTAGGGTTGAGGGTATAGTTAATCAGATAAATCTATGGTAACTATCTAGTGACAGCTGGTAAATGCTAACTTCTGAATGGCTTCTTTTGTAGACCATGGACTCCTTGGAGAAACTGAGATTTTTAACTAGGCTGTCAATCATGTTACAAAGGTACTTGTCCGGTAGGCTCTGGACTGATACCACTAACTCATATCCAATATGTCACCAAATAGCCAGCAGACAGTAAAAATAAAAATAAAAAAGCCTACATTCATTAATGTGCAGAACTATTTTTACACTAGCATCCTAGAGCTGTAAGTACTCAGTTTCCTAAGCCATCTGATTCCCACGAGTCATGTTTAACTTTAGCATCATTCCAAACTGAGACTGGTTTGGGAATTATGGGTAGGATTATTGTTTGCAAAATGGAAAATGGAAAAAAAATGACAATTAGAAATGTAAATAAAGGAAAGTACAAATAAAAATATACTTGTTTAAAACACTGGCAAGTAAATCTGTATATTTATATTTTAGTTAAAGATACATTTTGTATACATAATATTTCAAGATTTTTCTCCCTACCTATAGATAATAATGATATACTATTTAAATTACTTCCTGATTCTCTTACGTAGTTCTCAGTACTTTAGGAACTCATCTGTAACAGAAGAATGAATACAAGGGAATTCAGAAGATATAAATTTCTGTCTAGTCTCTGCAGGCAAATATTACGGGAAAATAACTTACATCTGCTTTGCTTGCATTCCAGTTCACAGTTTAAAGCAGCTAACCACAGAATTCAGTTCTGTTTCGTGAGGATTAAAATGGTTTTAACAAGGCCATTTTTGCCTAATTGGGAGTGACATTTAAGGCAAGCATGCTGGAAAAAAAGGCAGCAGAGAGGATAAACCTAGCCAAATACTGGAGTCCTGACATTACTTTTGGAAAAAATAATAGAGCTGATTGTCATTCAGCCTCTCAAGCTAATCCATGATTTAATTGCTTCCTAAGAGCTTTATTCTTGTATGGAGAGTCACAGTCAAAGCCAAATTACAAATAGGACCTCTACAGAATTAACCTTGATGGAGAGTTTGGGGTATTACCGTTATCAGACTGCTAGACTTTTGTTTGCACCTATTTAACCTTTCCAACATCACACTTTTAGTTAAAAATTTCATGAAAACTAAGATTAATTTATACTGGAAAATCCCATTATGAATGCAAAAATGCATGTTTGAACTCTCCTATCCTTTTTAAAAACAATTGTAGCTTTAATAGTTCTTTGTAATTTGTTTTTTCATTTACAGAGTAGTGTGGGCTCCCCCTGCTGGCTACATTAAGAAATGCAAATTCACAGTATTGATAACTAAAAGTTGTATAGTGTTATCAGCTGAAACTTTTTGTTTATTTTTGTTAGCAAAAATGGAATAAGGCATCTATTTCTTTTTTTAAATCAAGTGGTGACTATTTTTCTAAATCTAAAAGCAATACACCTTTCCAAATACAGGATACCATGCATGGGTGTCATGTAAATGCTCCTAACAAGGAATGTTGTTGTTGTTTTTAAAGGCTCATAGTAAAAGAAGCAATATATCATAAATAGTACTTTAATTTGATAAAATTGTGGTTGCATGTAGATTTAGGTATAAAGTGTTCAAAGTGCATTCTCTAACTCGTTGCTGTTGACTTATCCCCTGTCTTTCCTCACTCCTTATGCCTGTCTTCCTATCTCCTATGTGTTTCTGTATTACTGTGTTGTTTTGACACTTTTTTCTGTAATTAGTATTATGTCAGAATATAACTATAGGCATGTATAGAGGCATAAACAGCGTGGGGATTTGGTTGTGCTTAGTGCAGCAGCAGCCAAGCAATTAACCATTTGATGGGTGCCCAGAAATATATTTATGCTAGCAAAATAATTAATGTCAAAGTTCTAACTTTAAATTGGATTTTTATGTAACTGGGTGATTAACACTGAAAATCAAACTCAGCCCAAATGTACCTATTCACATCATGGCTGAATTTGTGCAATTGAATTTTATAGGAAGATTTGTGGGTACGAGCTGTTTGAATTGAAAAAATATTAATTATAACTGTTATAACTATACCAATTTTTCTTTTTGTATGGAAGAATAAATTCTCATTTTTTCCTAAGCACAAAATGATAGGATCTAAAACATTTTATAAATACAAAAAATCTTGTTAGGAAAATGTTTACCCACATAAAGGTATGCAACAGAGATACTCAACCTCCTCAGAAGACAGGTTAGTATTTCAGTGGTCTGGTTAAATCTTGCTTAGGTAGCGAAAACCTGGCCACTTTAAGGTTCCAAGGCTTTCCCCCTTGGGAGGTCTGAGTACTGCTGTATTTGCCTGGTTAAATATGGCTATTTAGGGCCAAATTTTCCAAAATGGCCTCTAATCTTGGACTTGCCAAAGACCAAATTTGCATGTGTCAGTGATATCTGTGCATGCTACCAGGTTATGTCTGTCAAATTAAGGTGTGCAATTTTAGCCACTTAATGAACAAGAGAGGCAAGGTCTCTGAAAGCATTCTATCATGGGGCTTTTAATTCTGAATCAAGGCTGCAATTATAATCTGCATATGGGTTCTCAGAATACCATAGTTCTATAGATTATTGGGGAAGGGAGATGAGGAAAGAGCCACCCAGAAGAACATGTGATTAGGGTCTCCTCTCTCTTCTGCTCACCAGTGTGTTCCACTGTGCTTTAGCATCTTCTGGAAAGCAGCAGAATGTATAGAAACTGGTACATTATAACAAGCAATTAATACCTGCAATTACAGTAGAATGCATAAATCTGCTCTGTTCGGTAATTAGAGATACTCTGCAGATCTTTTTAGAGGTTACACATAGCTAATATTTCCCACTTCTGCCTCCTTGAGTTATATTGTATACCACCTTATTACACAACTAATCCAATTTATTTTAATGATACTACTCAACATAAGTGAGGGTTGCAGAACTTAGCTTGCAGATAGTTCTAATATAAGATAAGATATTCTGTAACTTAAAACATTACACCATTTTATCCCACCCTGTGGGAAGCAGTGCAGCCTAGTGGATAGAACACTGGACTGGGACCCAGGAAACATGGGTTACGTTCCTGTCTCTGACCCAGGCCAGCTGTGTGATTTTGGACAAGTAATTTCATTGCTCTGTGCCTGAGTCTTCCCCATCTGTAAAATGGAGATACTGACCACCTTTGCAAAGTGCTTTGAGCTCTAACAATGAAAAGTGCTATTTAAATAGAGATACTATTTCTAAAGATATGACATTTGAGGGCTCCTACTAGCCTGGCACTGCTTCATTTTTTCCACAAACATCAGAGCCTCTGCCATTGTTGCCATATGTTCCCAAGCTGTTCTGAATCAGTTTTTCCACAGGCGTAAAGAACAAATTATTTTGTTGTTAAATTTAAGAAGGATTAGGACTCCCATTTTATTCATCTGCTTTCAAATGTGAACAAATAGTCACTAGAATAAATGCAGAATTTCAATATTTAGAAAAAAACTGTCATGTAAATAATAGCAGTACTTAATGTTAGTGGATTTTTGGCTCCTTTATTCATTTGTCGATTAATTTATATTACTATCAAAGGATGAACAGATAAATACAATGTTCAAACGTGTGGGTTTTTTAAATGCAGAAAATGAGTATTGCTAGAACTATTTGTTAACATTCGAAAGTAGAGCCATTATGAATAGGAATTGCTATTCCTTTGGTTGCGGGGGTAGTGGTTTTTCTTTTTCAATTTTAACTTGGCATTGGTTACCACTGTTCCCTCTAAGCGCTGCGCATGTGCGTGCGCACACAGATCCTAAACCCTGCACACACGGTGAAACACAAAAAATGAAATACTACATTGGAACCAGGCCGAAATATCATTTACGGGAGACTTTTGACATTGTTCACAACTACGGCCAGACATTTTGACTTATTCACACGTACTTGAGTTTGTACACAGCCAAATGAACAGACTACAAGGAGATGTGCGGGTCCCAACAATCAGCATTTCGAACGTGGAACGTTGATCATGTTAGGATGGTCGGGACCCACATATCTCCTTGTAGTCTGTTCATTTGGCTGTGTACAGGCTCAAGTACGTGTGAATAAGTTAAAATGCCAGGTCGTAGTTGCTAAGGAACTGCAAAGATTTCCCAGAAATGAACAAAAGTAAGTGTTGTTTTCGTAACTGAAATCTTTCAAAGGCATTGGACTTCATGCAGTTACTCATGATGTTTTACCATTTTCCCCCGTTTTTTTGCTATGCACAAACTTCCTTTATCCTAATCTGAATGATCTCCTGTTTGCTGTTTTCTCGAATCATGCTGTTAAGTGCATTGAAATAGTAGTCATATAATGAAAGTATTAATTTTAAATAAACCAATCTGGTAAAAAATCAATCGCAAAATGTCACTGTCCAGAGGTCTAAAGCGTAAAAGAACAGCGACTTCTTTTAAATCTTGATGGCTGGATGAGACTATAGACGCGGTTACACCTAAGTGTAATGTTTGTTAAACTTCGTGAAATATTCACATATGATGAAGACAACTGAGTGGTTTGTGTATATTGTCGAGATGCCAGAGCTTTGGGAGAATTTTCAACAGGAAGACTGTGGAACAGTGTATGGAAGTAGGATTTCTTAAAGCGTCATCTGTCAAGTGAGTCTCTTATAGGTGGTGTAACAAGACTTAGAAACAAAAACCGTTCCTTACGGAGCAGATTGCTTGGCATGATTCTTGAAAGTCCAACTGAAAAGCAGAGGAGGCAAATTAACCTTGAATGCAAGTGCTCAAACCCAGAAGAAATCAAGGTACTTATTGACCGTGTGGCATTGGCTATTAAAATGAACAGCTCAATGCTTTCTTAATGACCATATGGAAAAGTATGTGCGCATACCAGCGAGCTGGAGAAGTAAAAATTATGCTTTTGAATTTCTTGAAATTATCAACTGCATTGTCCAAAATGACCTCATGCATGAAATAGCATCGGCAATATTTCGTACTCTAGCGGTTGATGAAAGCCCTGGAGTGATAGCTCAGTGGTTTGAGCATTGGCCTGATAAACTCAGGGTTGTGAATTCAGTCCTTGAGGGGGCTAGTTAGGGATAGTACTTGGTCCTGCTGGTGAAGACAGGGGACTGGACTTGATCACCTTTCAAGGCCCCTTCCAATTCTATGAGATAGGTATATCTCCATATTATTATTATATCCATTAACAGATACTTGATATTCTACTTTAAATATAGATCCATAAATTCTGCAGACTATAAAACTTCATTTGGTGAACTATTACAATTGCAAGAACGTGATGCTGTTTCAGAAGTGTCTGCAATCAAAGAGTTTCATAAAAAACACCAACTTGATCTAATGATAATGGTGATATTCACATCTCATGACGCCTCCGTGATATTGGGCAAACTCGGTGTGGCGGCTCAGCTGAAATGTGATATTCCACATTTAGTCCAGCAATGCAGCGTTGCACACCGGGAAGACTTGAGGATTTCCAAAGCATGGAAGGAGGTCAAACTGATAAGAGACATCGAAACCTTAATGAGAACTGTCTACACGGTCTTCTGTTGGTCATCCAGGAGAAAATTTCACGAAATAGTGGATGCGTCTGAATGTGAGTCCATGGCTTTCAGGCCACTCAATGAAGCGCGCTGGTTATCTAGGCACTTTGCGCTTTGAGCAGTTACTCACAACTATAATCCTCTTCTGGAATATTTTGAGCAAGACAAAGATACTGATCTAGTTTCTAAATACTGCCACAAAAAGCTGAATACTGAATAGCATTAGAAGTTTTGAATGATGTTTTGTCGGAGCTGGTGTCACTATTCACGCTGCTCCAGAAATGGGGCCTTACATCTCTTGAAGCATCTCACCTTGCCTGAGGTAAACTGAACAAGATCAGAAGACAGTACCTTGGAGATTCAGTCTTATGGAGTGACAAAGTTAAGGCTCCCTTAGTTATGAGCTCTCAGGAAAATAATGAAATTGATACCAATTCCATAATAACTTTCATAAATATCTTGTGTGCACATTTAGCAGACAGGTTTCCAGAGGATGAAGTCCAGGAGTTGTCCACTTTTGATTGTGCAGCAATAGTTAAGTGTGACTTCAATTTTGGAATTCATCAGATCAAATCCCTATGTTCAAAATACAAAGACGTTCTTGCTGAAGAGATTGTTATAGTCAGTCAGTACAATGACTTCAAGTTTGAAGTAGCCGAAAGAATCAAAAGCGAATTGGTTTTAAGTTTCCTGGATATGGTGACATTTGCTCACCAGAACGAACAGTTTCAGGATCTTGCAAAGTTGATGGATATTGGAGGAACATTCCTAGCATCAAGTACAGACTGTGAGTGTGGCTTTAGCTTAATGCGCACTCTAAAAAGCAAACTACGGAGTCGTTTACAAATAGATCATTTGGACATGCTGATGTGTGTTAAGAGTTACCAGCTTGATGGAGGACTCATAGGTCTGGACAGAGTTTATACTGAATGGGCAAATGAAAAAGATTGCATGGGAAAACAGTAAGGTTAGTTTAGCAGTCTTTGACATTTTGACCAATAAGGAAATTAAAATGCATTTGTAATTACATATCTTATTCTTGGCTGATAATCATTTATTGATATTTTTTAGAAAAATTTTAAATTTAAAACACAAACTATTGTTTTCCTTTTTTTACTTATGATGTCTCTATCTGAAAACCCATATAAATTGACATAATGGCCAAGTTATTAAATTGTCTTTATTATATGTTTATCAAAATCTTTTGGGACGTGTATAGAATGAAAGGCGAAAGTGGACACCAACGGGCAGAAGCCTATGGACTGATAATGATCATGATTAATATGTGCTTTTATTGTCTATAAAAAAGATCCTAAAGCATAATGCTTAAAACTAACTTCTGCTTCATGAAGAATGCTTAAATTTCCTTTTTCTAAGTATTTAAAAATGACGTTTATAAAATAACATGGTGTAAAACTGTTATTATCACAAAGTGCAAATTAAAACTTTTTAAATGTATAAGCATTTTACTTGCTTGGGCTCATTTGCCTCATGGTGCACAAATTTGAACTCTGCTTCAAAAATTTGCACAGAAGAAAATTTGTGCGCACGTGGCCTGTCAAAAATTAGAGGGAATGTTGTTGGTCATCTTTTCCAATTCTAATATATATTTTCTGGGAGGGGAGAGCAGAATTGCGAACACTATTAAAAGGGTGAGTGTACCTTGGATTTATAAGTGGCAGTATGATATTTTCTTTCGGTAATGATATCCTAACATTCTGTTTGCTTTTTTGACTGGTACTGAATGGATGTTTTCAGAGAACTATCCACTGTGACTCCAAGATCTTTCTTAAGTGGTAACAGTTAATTTAAAACCGATCAATTTGTATGTATAGTTGGGATTTTATTTTCCAATGTGCATTACTTTGTACTTATCAACATTGACATTTTCCTGCCCAGTTTTGTGATATCTCTTTGTAACTCTTTGCAGAGCCAGCTTTGGACTTAACCAGCTTGAGTAATTTTTGTATTGTCTGCAAATTTTGCCACCACACTCTTCACCCCTTTTTCCAGATCATTTATGAATATATTGAACAGCACAAGTCCCAGTACGGGTCCTTGGGGGACCCCACTACTTACCTCTCTCCTTGGGGATTGGTAATTGTGATAGAAATGTCATTCATCCAAAACAAAAACAAACCAAACAAACAAAAGCTACCTCCATCCCTTTGGCGAATCAGCTTCACTGTTTTGCTGTTTCCAGCTGTGGCAGTTCAGTGCAGGCTCTGGACAGTCACAGGCACATCCTCATAGATATCCACATAAAACACTCTGCTGAGTAGGCAGCAGGATGACCAGTTGTGAGTAGAAGCTTTTAATTACATACAGAATGGTTTTATTTAGATTTTCTTCCTTTAGCTTATTTCTAGTGCCAAAGCCAGGAAGAATGTTACCTATTTTTTAAAACACCTTGTCTTCTATCCCTAAACTGTCAATCCTAATAGCAATCCTGTTGAAAATCTTCAGCTAGTCTCATTTGGCCAATATTCTTTTGGAACAGAGCAACAGATCTATTCATTGACTAGTTTCTGAAGCTTTTGATTTTCCAGTAGCAATCAGCAGAGAACAGTGAAAGGATTTTAAAGGAGTTTGGATATGCTTTCATTAAAGACCATTTGATCAGTTATTTTCTAGAAATCCATACAAATAGAAGATGTTTTCAAACTTCTGCATCTATTCAAAAGTACTGCTTTCAAAATGTGACCTGGCATACAGGGCTGAACAGCAGTACTCAACTCTGTGTGCCATTAGGGTTCTGCTTTGTGGGAGGGAGCAAATCATGAGCAGCTTAAAAATAGAGCTGGTTGGGAAAACATTAGAACCATTTTCTGATGGAAAATGAAATTTTAGCTAAATCATACCATTTCACGGAATCATGTTTTTGCCAAAATTTCATTTTGGAGTCAAAAAAGGAAAAAGTTCGAACACCGCTGAAACGTCCAATTTTGACATTTTTGGAAGGGAACATTTTGATTTGTTTTTTAAATGCTTTTTGTTTCGAAATTTTTGAAATTGAGTTATAAAATAAAAAATCTAAATCAAAACAAACAATTTGATCAATTCAAAATGATTTTTTTTCAGAATTTTCCTTTAGATAAATTTTAAATTTGAGGGTTTTGTTCTTATTTGAAATGGAGCCACATTTTGAAATGATAAGTCCTTCATAAAATGGAACTTCTGTCTTCTGCCCAGCTCTAGTCAAAGCATTGAATAGTAATCGATGTCTGTAGTGAATGAGGTCTTTCAGGTCACTGTGATTAAGTAAAAGCAGCAAAGAATCCTGTGGCACCTTATAGACTAACAGACGTTTTGGAGCATGAGCTTTCGTGGGTGAATACCCACTTCCTCAGATGCATGTAATGGAAATATCCAGGGGCAGGTATATATATGTGTGCTAGCAAGCAAGCTAGAGATAACGAGGTCAGTTCAATCAGGGAGGATGAGGCCCTGTTCTAGCAGTTGAGGTGTGAAAACCAAGAGAGGAGAAACTGGTTCTGTAATTGGCAAGCCATTCACAGTCTTTGTTCAATCCTGAGCTGATGGTGTCAAATTTGCAGATGAACTGAAGCTCAGCAGTTTCTCTTTGAAGTCTGGTCCTGAAGTTTTTTTGCTGCAGGATGGCCACCTTAAGGTCTGCTATAGTGTGGCCAGGGAGGTTGAAGTGCTCTCCTACAGGTTTTTGTATATTGCCATTCCTAATGTCTGATTTGTGTCCATTTATCCTTTTCCGTAGAGACTGTCCAGTTTGGCCGATGTACATAGCAGAGGGGCATTGCTGGCATATGATGGCGTATATTACATTGGTGGATGTGCAGGTGAATGAACCAGTGAACCATCCCGGGCACATCACACGATCCATTGTCTACAGCCAAGCACTGAGGTACAACCGCATCTGCTCTAACCCCTCAGACAGAGACCAACACCTACAAAATCTCCACCAAGCATTCTCAAAACTACAATACCCGCATGAGGAAATAAGGAAACAGATCAACAGAGCCAGACGTGTACCCAGAAGCCTCTTACTGCAAGACAAACCCAAGAGAGAAACCAACAGGACTCCACTGGCCATCACATACAGCCCCCAGCTAAAACCCCTCCAACGCATCATCAAGGATCTACAACCCATCCTGGACAATGATCCCACACTTTCACAGGCCTTGGGTGGCAGGCCAATCCTTGCCCACAGACAACCTGCCAACCTGAAACATATTCTCACCAGTAACTGCACACCACACCATAATAACTCTAGCTCAGGAACCAATCCATGCAACAAACCTCGATGCCAACTCTGCCCACATATCTACACCAGCGACACCATCACAGGACCTAACCAGATCAGCCACACCATCACTGGTTCATTCACCTGCACATCCACCAATGTAATATACGCCATCATATGCCAGCAATGCCCCTCTGCTATGTACATCGGCCAAACTGGACAGTCTCTACGGAAAAGGATAAATGGACACAAATCAGACATTAGGAATGGCAATATACAAAAACCTGTAGGAGAGCACTTCAACCTCCCTGGCCACACTATAGCAGACCTTAAGGTGGCCATCCTGCAGCAAAAAAACTTCAGGACCAGACTTCAAAGAGAAACTGCTGAGCTTCAGTTCATCTGCAAATTTGACACCATCAGCTCAGGATTGAACAAAGACTGTGAATGGCTTGCCAATTACAGAACCAGTTTCTCCTCTCTTGGTTTTCACACCTCAACTGCTAGAACAGGGCCTCATCCTCCCTGATTGAACTGACCTCGTTATCTCTAGCTTGCTTGCTAGCACACATATATACCTGCCCCTGGATATTTCCATTACATGCATCTGAGGAAGTGGGTATTCACCCACGAAAGCTCATGCTCCAAAACGTCTGTTAGTCTATAAGGTGCCACAGGATTCTTTGCTGCTTTTACAGATCCAGACTAACACGGCTACCCTCTGATACTGTGATTAAGTAGTTAGCATTATGTAATGTTTAATCATTAAAGAATAATGTATGCCTCACAACACCCCCACTTCTCCTGAAGTAGGTAAATTCTTTACTGTTATCTCCCTTTTATTTCAATGAAATACTGGCTTGATTTATCTAAATGAGTTGGCTGAAGTACAAAGGGGTGTCTATGTCAGAGCTGGGATTAGAATGTAGTTCTTGGCTTCAAACAATTCGACTTCATCCCAATCAGAGGACCTCCTTCAGCTCAGTTGCTGGTTTGTTTTGTTCTGTGTCAATATGTCTCAGTGTTCACCTCAACTGTACTTATTGTGTGTGTACTGTACTTTTATAGTTTGGGTTTATACGATACATTGGATCCCATTTGATAGAGACAGTAGGTAAATTCACTGTGTACTGCAGTATTTCTGACTCTACGAGCATAGAGAATACCAAAAAGACTTTGGAACAGGTAGATGCCATGGTAAAGGAAATGTCTGGTTTTTAATAAAGCTTATTGTATGTGTGTATTGGCCATATTTCATGTAGCAATGCATATGTCTTACTTCTATAAATCGGGTATTGACTTTTTTGGTTCCTTTGTAAAAACAGACATGCATCATTCCAAAAGTGCTTAATTAGAGAGCTGTTTGCAAAAGAAAAAAGAAAACAAGGTTGTCCTGTACAGCTTTGTTTGATATAGAACATGGCTTTAGGAACTATTATACACGTAATCAGCAGGGATACACATTTCACAGCTATTTCCTGAGGATAGAGTTGCCAGGTTATTTCATAGCCGCTCCTTTTTATTTTATATTCTTCAGCTATATGTATGTTTTTAACAATCCATAAGATTTTTCAGTCCATGAAGTAATTTCCAGTTGCAGATGGTTTGTAGATTCATAAATAAACCATTTTGTCTTGGACTTTTATAAGTAATTTTAAGAAACAATGTAGGTAGCCAATAACCAGCCAGTGATTCACTAAATCCTCACATTCTCCAAATGTATGCTGCTTTGTTCTGAAAGTTGCATCACCGTCTGTTCTGCATTATACTAGAGACAAGGTGGCTGAGGTGATATCTTTTATTGGACCAACCTCTGTTGGTGGAGAGGGAAAACTTTTGAGATTCATGGAGCTCTTCAGATCTGGGGAAGGTAATTGGAATGTCTAAGTTAAATAACAAGTTGGGTCAGATTGTTAAGCCTAAGGGATTCACATGTGCTGTAGAAGACCACTTAAAATGAAATGGGCAATTAAGGGTGTGTTACAAATTGTTGTAATGAGTCATAAAACCAGTGTCTTTAAGTCAATGACTTTTAGTGTCTAGAAAAGTTAGGAATTTAAGTTTCCAGGCTCATCTTTTGAAGATGTTGTGCAGGTTTCTTTTGAAGATGAGGACTGAGAAGTCTTCACCCACGGGTGACAGGATGTTTTGTCTTTTATCATTTTTCAATGTGAGCTCATTTGAGAGCATAGTGACTGTCTCATTTCACCCACATAATTGTTGGGGCATTTGATCCACTGGATGAGGTACACCACATATTGTGATAGGCATGTGTAGGGTGCTTGGATCTTGAAAGGTGTGTTGTGGGAGACATTGATAATCATAGCAGTGGTGGTATGTCTGCAGGTTTTGCACCTGCTGTTCTCGCAGGGTCTGGTGCCACTTTGAGTTGGTGTGTCCGGGTCTCCGGGGAACTTATTTCTGATGAGTATGGCGGGTTGTTTGAAGACCAGAAGAGGCGGTTTATGAACGATTTCATTCTGGATGTGGGTCCCAATCAAATATGCATTATAATTGTTTGATTATACCACATACCGGTTCCAGTATGAGATGGCAGGTGATGAGTAGGGGCGTGCGGTCAATATGGGGTTTTTTTTCCCCTGTATTGAAGCGGGTTCTCTCAGGGTATCTGGGTAGCCCATTCTATGATGCAGTCTACTTCTATGAGGGAGTGTTGTCGTTTAGTGAAGGTAATTTTAAGTGTATTTAGTTGTGTATCCCAGACTTAGACTGACTTTGTATAATTCTCAGTAATGGTTCTCATGGATACATATTCTTAGCTTGGTCTTCTATAGCTAAAATTATAACATTGTGTGCCTTCAAAGAAAGAGCCCCTTCCCTGAATCTAATGTCATGAATGGAAAAATTGTCTAACATCCATGTCTGGAAGTCAGGATTCTATACCCATCTGTGATACACATTCTTTTGACTTTGGACAATTGCTTGATATCTTGTCAACTTCCTTACCAGTAAAATTGCTACCTCACATGGGTGTTAAGTCACTGGGTATTACTAGATCATAAATGTTTGTGGTCAAATAACATCTTCCATCCAAGGACCTCAAAGAGCTTTACAAAGTGTAATATTGATTTTCCCTTTCTGGTTTTCTCATTTATTGTGTGCAGACATGATTTTTTTTATTTTTTGGTTAGTCTGGTATCCTGGTATAATATTAGTAAAGTCTCTATTTTAAAGAAATGCAGGGAAAAGGAAGTCAGTAATTAAACTTAACTGACATTTAAAGAACTCAGGCAGGATACCATTGCTCTTTTACTTTCTATTGTCAGAAAGTTAATCAAAGTCCTCTCTAGAGTGTCGCTGACCTCTGTGCTTCATGCCAGTATACTATATTAAGACTTCAGAGACTGGTGAGATTCTATGTGAAAACAACTTCACTTCAGAAGTTCTTTGCCATAGCAGGAAGGTTGGAGTCTTTGGGAGATTCCCTCCTGTTTTCATTTGTTGTGTTTTCATTTTTACATTGATGAACTTTAAACAGACTTCAGCTGTTGCTGCTGCCACGGTGCTGTTTGCCTCTGTTTATGCTAATATAACCCACAGACCTTCTGCATGTGGTGTTCTGGCCCATCTAGTGGCACTGAGGCCACTTAGAGAGATAACATGAGTCTGCTCTACAGCCTTAGCTAACAGCCAGTTGGCATTTACTTCATGCGATACAGGGTCATGCACTAAGGTTCAAAGGTCCCAGGTTCGCCCACCAACAACCAGGGTCTGTTGACATTACACTAATAACTGCCAGCAGGAAAAGAGGACAGGGAGAGGCTGTCAATATACACGAGAGAGGAGAAGTGAGAGTTAAAACACACATGAACGCAGTTCACCAATCACACTCTTCCTGGTCACTGACCCCTATTAGAGCCCAGATTGGTTCCGTAAATGGATGACCATCCTTGTGTGCTAGTCACTAAAAGGTGACATTTACATGTGTGCACAAATGAAAAAGTGAGTGCATTACACTGAGTACATGAATACTAAGATTCTGTGTAAATACAGCAGCTGCTTTTCTTAGAGGGTGCCAGTGCTACATTGAACAGCCTGGCAGCCACACCAGGGAACAAGGAGACACTTGTAAAAGTGCACATGGTTGTTCATTGGCTGCACAGTCAGTCATTAAGGAGATTAGGAGATAAGAAAAAATGTGAATGTTCTAATCTTTAATTTTTTTTTTTTTAATTACAGGCACAGAAAGTGGCAGTTGCTTTCAGTTCTTGAAATTTTCAGCAAATGAAATGATTTAGTACTGTGGAGGACGCCCTCACGTGCTAAATTTTACATTAGGCTTTTGACTCAAAGATCATAAATCACTCTTTCCAATTTTTCATTATAATTCTTCATATTAATTCAGAGACATTGATTTTACTAGTTACAGTGATGATAGCAGCACAATAATATTTCCTAAAATTAGAAACCAGTTGTGACTGGGTCCCTGGATGGGTCACACTGAGAATGCCACATTCAGGGCAGGCTGCAAAAAATAAGGCAGACAATCCCCAAAAGTGTTGGTTTGTTCTCTAATTAGATTCAATGAGCCAGTAACAAAAGAGCTTCTGTAGCATCCCACTGATTAACAAGAAGCCAAACACTGTCCCCTTCAGATATTCCAGCCCTTGCTCCCATCTAGACAATCAAGTCTAATATAGTGAGGGGTTACTGAAAACCCTGTTCTCCATACTTAAAGTTCTACCAATCCCAAAGGATTGGACACTTACCCTCAGGTCAGTATGAATCTCAGATCTTTTCCAAATACATACATACAGCCAATCCTTAATAACTAAATCTAAGATGTATTAAGAAAAGAAGAGTTATTAATAGTTACGGAATCATACATACAAGTGATTTTCAGTGTTCATAGATCAGGATCAGAGCCGTGATGGTATATCTCAGTGGTTCTCAAACTACTGTACGGGTGACCCCTTTCACACAGCAAGCCTCTGAGTGTGACTCCCCACCTTATCAATTAAAAACATGTTTTTATATATTTAACACCATTATAAATGTGGGCAACAAAGCGGGGTTTGAGGTGGAGGTTGACAGCTCGCGCACCCCTCCATGTAATGACCTTGCAACCCCCTTAGGGGTCCCGACCCCCAGTCTGAGAACCCCTGGTATATCTGCTGGTTTGGAAAAGTCTCTCTGGCATCAATTCAAAGGATTATAGTCCAGTAGGCAGTTCAGGTGTAGAGCCTGTTACAGTTTTTCTATGAGAATTCCAGGGTAATCGAAGTAACTACTTGGAGATCTCTGTCCTGTGGTTTAGACCTTCCCTGTTAAAGTTTAAGCAGATCTGTGATGAAAGGATCAGGCCTGGGGTTTCTCTTTTGTAGCTATCTGTGAGGCTAACAAGCCTCCTCACAAAAATCGTCACAGCAGGGATTTCCTCTAAGGAAGAATAGGCAATGCAGATAGATTATGGACCTTTTGCTTTGAAGGTAATCCTCTATTTCCTATGCATATACAGGTAAACTAGTTACACTTAGTTACATAAGGCAATTAACCAATCCTCCATTATAACTGTCTCTTGTTATATTATATATATATTGATAATATTATTAGTTTCCCACAGAATCTCACATTTTTCATCTTAAGGTTAACTGAACACAGACACATACATAATATAAGACAATTAAGACATGAAAGGGAATTAGCATCTAAAAGCTAATTAGTTTACATTAGTAAACGTCTAACAAGACACAGGTAAAAACAGAAAAATACACTTAGCAACTATTGTTTGAGTCTTATCAATACAAAGTGAATGAGTTGGGGTTGCTAGCCTAATTAACATTTCTTTGATACCATTCATAAGTGGATTGTCTTGATTACAATTGCAGTGCATCTTGTTAAGTTGTTATGGGTTATACACTGGTCAGCTGGTCTGCCAGTGTCACACCAACAAACCAATTCATCCACCAGATTACCTCCTGATGGTAATAATTTTCAGACTCAGCTAAATTTTTGCAAATTAAGAAAAGTCATTTTTAAAAAGTTCCAAAAAGATGATAATCATTAAAATATTTGTGAATTTATATATAGGTTATAAGGGACCATTGTGATTATCTAGTCTGACTTCCTGTTTAACATAGACCATGTGGCTTCTCTGAATTAATTCCTGTTTTAACTACAGTATGTCTTTTAAAAAAAAACCATCCAATCTTGATTTAAATATTTTCAGTGATGGAGAGGGAGATTCCATCACAATCCTTGGTAAATTGTTCCAATGGTTAATTACCCTCAGTGTTAAAAATGTATGTTGTATTTCTAATCTGAATTTGTCTAGTGTGAGCTTTCAGTCACTGGATATTGTTATACCTCTGTCTGCTAGACTGCAGAGCCCTCTGAACAAATTTCTGTTCTCCATCTAGGTATATTGACTATGATCAAGTTCCTATTAATCTTCTCTTTGATAAACTAAATAGATCGAGATCCTTGAGTCTGTCACTATATGGCACGATTTCTAATTCACTGATCATTCTTATGAACGTTAGAATGGCCATACTGGGTCAGACCAACGGTCCATCTAGCCCAGTATCCTGTCTCTGACAATGGTTGGTACTTGATGCTTCAGAGGGAATGAACAGAACATGACCATTATTGAGTGATCCATCTATCTCCCAGTCCCAGCTTCCAGCGGTCAGAGTTTAACAATACCCAGAGCATGGAGTTGCGTCCCTGACCATATTAGCTAATAGCCATTGATGGACCTATCCTCCAGGAACTTATCTAATTTTTTTATTGAACTCTGTTATATTTTTGGCCTTCATAACATCCCATGCCAGCGAGTTCCACAGGTTGACTGTGCATTGTGCAAAGAAGTACTTCCTTGTGTTTCTTTTAATCCTGCTGCCTATTAATTTCATTGGGTGACCCCTAGTTCTTGTGCTATGTGACAGAGTAAATAACATTTTCCCTATTCACTTTCTACATACCATTCATGATTTTATAGATCTAAGCTATCATACCCCTGCTTAGTCAACTCTTCTCTAAACTGAAAAGTCCCAGTGCTTTTAATCTCTCCTCCTGTGGAAGCTGTTCCATATTCCTAGTCATTTTTTGTTGCCCTTCTCTGCAACTTTTCCAATTATATATATATATAATTTTTTGAGATGAGGTGACCAGAACTCCATGTCATATCCATAGGTGTGGCCATATCATGGATTTATATAGTGGCATTATGATATTTTCTGTTTTATTATCTATCCCTTTCCTAATGTTCCTAATATTTTGTTAACTTTTTTGACTGAAGCTCCAAACCTGCCAGAAGAGCCACAAGAGTGATCCAGTAGATAGAGTGTACTTGAGTTTCAGAAAGCCTTTGATAAGGTCCCTCACCAATGTCTCTTAAGTAGACTAAGCAGTCATGGAATAAGAGGGAAGGTCCTCTCATGAATCAGTAACTGGTTAAAAGAAAGGAAGAAACAAAGGATTGTAATAGATGGTCAGTTCTCACAGTGGAGAGAGGTAAATAGCATGGTCGCCCAGGGATCTGTACTGGCACCAGTCCTGTTCAACATATTGATACATGATTTGGAGAAAGGGGTAAACAGTGAGGAGACAAAGTTTGCAGATACAAAATTACTTGATAGTTAAGTCCAATTCTGACCACAAAAAGTTACAAAGAGATCACACTTGACTGGGTGACAAAATAGCAGATGAAATTCAGTGTTGGCAAATGTAAAGTAATGCACATTGGAAAACATAATGCCAACTATGCATACAAAATGATGGGGTCTAAATTAGCTGTTACCACTCAGGAAGGAGATCTTGGAGTCATTGTGGATAGTTCTCCATAAACATCCGCTCAGTGTGCAGCGGCAGCCAAAAGAGCTAACAGAATGTTGAGAATCATTAGGAAAGGGATAGATAATAAGACAAATAATACCATAATGCCACCATGTAAATCCATCCCCTCATTCCACACAACCTATGTAGAAAAGAAAGTAACCACCATCTTAAGTGACACCAGGGTTTTGAGGTTAGTAATAGACTCTCACTGCTGTCTGAATTCCAGTCTGCTCTGCTGCAGACTTCGGTGCAATTTGGGGCAAGTCCCTCACTCTTCTGTGCCTCAGTTTCCCATCCCCATCTGGACAAACGTGGATTATTCTTCCTTGTTCCCACTTTGTGTGTTTTGTCTATTTAGATTGAAATGTGAGGGCTACCATGTTGACAAGCACACTTTGGATTGAACTTGGGACCTCCATAGCTAAAATCATGGACTGCTACAGCATGAGGGGGAAAGCAATGCTCTCTAGCTAGGACTGTAATGGACTCACAAACTTTGTGGCTCCGACACAGAGGAGTACCTGTAATACACACACACACACTTCCCAGTAGGTTACATAAGCTTTACAAAGTAGTAACTGTCTTCCTAATCATGTAAAGCTTAGCGCAATGCCACCCCATCTCATTTTGAGTCTCCCAGTTTATCTACAGTCTCTATCCTTTCACTTATTAACTACAGAAAAAGAAGCTTGCACGCTATATTCATTTTTCACATGTTGAGAAATGCGCATTTAATCCATCAAGCTGCCTTTTAAAAGGGGTTAAAGAAACCAAGCAGCCACACAATACAGCATTTCTCAAAATATTTACTGGATGTTTGGGAGTGTAGAGCATACTTTGGGATAAGCAGTGTCTCCCTAAGGGATCTGAAATCATTCTGACCATGCTCTTATTTGACAGTTCAGTCAGTTTGGGGCACAGTCTGATCTGTGTGGTAAGTGTAGAGTACTACCAGCCTGGAGGATATCACTGATAGCGAGGACGTTATTTGATGCCTTAATAAACAGTCTGGCGGCTGTGAGAGGACATATAAACAATAAAGAAGTTTTCAGTGTAAATATAGACACAGAAAATAGCCTGCAGTTCTTAAAGACTTGGGGGATGAATAACAATCATGGGCTTCTGCATGGACAGTAAATCACATGGAGTTGAGAAGGGCCTGGCCAGCAGTATAAGGAGCTTGACTTGGAGGTAGAAAGCAGACTGCATACTTAACTCTGAACATTTCAGACTGAGTTTAACTACAGCCTTGGGAGCAGCCTTGGTACTGTCGGAGGCCTCGTGCTTTGAAAGCAGCAATGCCTCCCTGCTCTCTTAGGCCATGTCTACATCTAAAATTTTGCAGCGCTGGTTGTTACAGCTGTATTAGTACAGCTGTATAGGGCCAGCGCTGCAGAGTGGCCACACTTACAGCAACCAGCGCTGCAAGTGGTGTTAGATGTGGCCACACTGCAGCGCTGTGGGCGGCTTCAAGGGGGGTTCCGGGAACAAGAGAGCAAACCGGGAAAGGAGACCAGCTTCGCCACGGTTTGCTCTCGCGTTCCCGGAGCCACCCAGCAAACCGCAGGGAAGGAGTCCTGCTTGCTCGGGGTTCCGGGAACGAGAGAGCAAACCGGGAAAGGAGACCAGCTTCGCCGCGGTTTGCTCTCGCGTTCCCGGAGCCACCCAGCAAACCGCAGGGAAGGAGACCTGCTTGCTCGGGGTTTCCGGGAACGAGAGAGCAAACCGGAAAGGAGACCAGCTTCGCCGCGGTTGCTCTCCGCGTTCCCCGAACCACCCTGCAAACCGCAGGGAAGGAGACCTGCTTGCTCGGGGTTCCGGGAACGAGAGAGCAAACCGGGAAAGGAGACCAGCTTCGCCGCGGTTTGCTCTCGCGTTCCCGGAGCCACCCAGCAAACCGCAGGGAAGGAGACCTGCTTGCTCGGGGTTCCGGGAACGAGAGAGCAAACCGGGAAAGGAGACCAGCTTCGCCGCGGTTTGCTCTCGCGTTCCCGGAGCCACCCAGCAAACCGCAGGGAAGGAGACCTGCTTGCTCGGGGTTCCGGGAACGAGAGAGCAAACCGGGAAAGGAGACCAGCTTCGCCGCGGTTTGCTCTCGCGTTCCCGGAGCCACCCCAGCAAACCGCAGGGAAGGAGACCTGCTTGCTCGGGGTTCCGGGAACGAGAGAGCAAACCGGGAAAGGAGACCAGCTTCGCCGCGGTTTGCTCTCGCGTTCCCCGAACCACCCTGCAAACCGCAGGGAAGGAGACCTGCTTGCTCGGGGTTCCGGGAACGAGAGAGCAAACCGGGAAAGGAGACCAGCTTGATTACCAGAGGCTTCCTCCTTCCACGGAGGTCAAGAAAAGCGCTGGTAAGTGTCTACATTGGATTACAAGCGCTGGATCCTCTACACCCGAGACAAAACAGGAGTACGGCCAGCGCTGCAAACAGGGAGTTGCAGCGCTGGTGGTGCCCTGCAGATGTGTACACCTTCAAAGTTGCAGCGCTGTAACTCCCTCACCAGCGCTGCAACTTTCTGATGTAGACAAGCCCTTAGGCACACACAATGAGTACAGTCACTGCTCCATCTCCTAAGGGTGTGCTGCCTATGTGCCCTTCTGCTAGAAGTGAGGTGGAGACTAGGTTAGGTCTCGGCCCATTATCACATCTTGGGGGTAGTGTAGTAGGATGCATAAGGACTGTAACAGTGGCATGCCCCTGTGCAGGAGGCATGGGGAGAGGATCTCTACACCCTCACTTCTTCCCCTCTGTGCACCTATGTAAGGGGTAGGGTGACCAGATGTCCCGATTTTATAGGGACAGTCCCGATTTTTGGATCTCTGTCTTATACAGGCTCCTATTACCCCCTCACCCCCATCCTGATTTTTCACACTTGCTGTCTGGTCACCCTAGTAAGGGGTGACCACAATCTGGCCCTGAAATTGATTATTTTTATTGTGTTTATATTTAGTACACATCTTTTTAAAGGTAAAATTACTGTATGTGTCTCTAGATAATCTATTTTGTGCTTGTTTTATGCCTTCCATCAGAGGATCTCAAAACACTTTACAAACAGTAATGAATGAAGCCTCACAACAACCCTGTCCAGGTAGATATATCTCCATATTGCACATAGGGACACTGAGGCACACAAAGGTGAAGTGACTTACACAGTGTCACAGAGCAAACATAGCGGAGATTAGAACAAAATCCAAATGTCCTGACTCCTAGACCTGTGCAATAGCCACTAGACTGTGTTCCCTTTCCTTCATCCCACACAAGTATGTAACTCTGCAGATAAATTAGGTAGGCTTACAACCTAGCAACTGTGACACACAATTCTCATAACAGCCATATGATCACCATGTTACTCTTATGGTGTCTTCTTGTGTTTTATATACTGTGACTACACTGAATAGAATCTAATTGATGTGACAAATGTTAGTCCCTTCAATCAGTTACTAATGTGCTACTCCTGCACGTGCATATGGCCATATGCCAAAGCTGCCTACATTGTGATATTGAAAATGCTAACATTTTCATCTCTGCTGCCATATGCCGACCCCAGGCCACACATGAATCACATGTGTTTCGCTCTGACACATGAAAAGAAATTGGCATGCATTTTGAAAGTTTCAATGGAAGATGATATAACCTACATGAAGTCAGTCCGCTCAGTTAATAGGGCTCAAGACATCTATAGCTAGCTTCTTATGAACCTGGCTGGAATGGCTTCCTTTTTGGTATTCTGTTCAACAGGATTTTCATAGTGCTATTGCCCATAGCACTATTAAATAAAAAACTTACTGAAATAGTCCAGAGTGCCTGAGAAATCTTCCCAAAACCTGATTGAAACTCAGACCAAAGCCTGGTATTAGTCACTTAGGCCACATAAAATATGTGGAGAACCAATGCAACAGGCTTGGAAGTCAGTTTCCTCTACCCCTTCTTCCTTGGGAGGGCGTGGGGAAGAAAACAATAGTTTTTCATCCCCATCTCTTGTGAATGGAAGAAGGATTTTAAACCCTGTTGTGAAGAGCTGCATTTCAAATGCATTAGTATATGGGACTCACTTATAGTGGTGTAAATATTCACTCTAAGTATTATGAAGCATCATTCTGGCACCGGTCCAGTAACATGCTTAAGCACATGCTGACCTTTAAGCATCTGATTATAAGCATGTGCTTTGCTGGGATGGATTTAAAGATATGCTTATCTTTTAAGCATGTGAGTAACCCCCACTTAATTCAGTCCATTTAATTCCACTGAAGCTATTAGGACTTTGAGTCCATTTCAGTCTGTGCAGAATTTTATTATATGTCAATTCAGTTTAAGCTGATCCTATTATAATAAGAACATGCCACTTATTCTTAGGACATATTCAACATGCAAGTGTGTCATCTTCTTTTAATTGAGTCCTATGTTAGAAAAATGTCAAGGATTAAAAAATAGAAAATAGAAATAGATGGATTAAACAACTATTCCTAGCTGTCATGCTAGCTCAGTGGGCAGTAGAACTAATCAATCAAACATTTTGTTTCCCTTCTCAGGTTACAAGAGAGTTAGGAATGGGAACAGGGGTGTACTTCACACACTGTCTGACTCTGCAGAGAGAGGCGAGGACTGGTATTTTTCTCTTTGGAACCTCTCAAAATTAGGTCTTGCATCCCACCACTCTGTATCGTCTCCATTCCCCAGACTTCTCTCTCATTCCTTCACTTTGTAGACCCCATTTCTCAGTACTTCCCACCACAATGCCCTTCATTTATATTGAAGGAACCTCAGCTCAAATGCTTCTGTTGATCTCAAGGAGAGAGCCAGCCTCTCAAATAACTTGGTACTGAGGCTCCCAGATAATGTGACTCCTCTAACTCCAGAGAAGCTCAAACAATCCCATGATCAATGCCACCTGCTTATTTGTTCATTGGCAGAAGGATATGTTCTAGTGTAGTAAAAAGCATATTGGAAGGCAGGCTCACTCTCTGTCTTTCTCGCTGAATCTCCATCTCGGGGAGCTTCTGCTGCTTTGAGCTGGTTCCCTCCAAATATGTCTCTACTTTTTATATCTTCTGGGTTTGGGATTAATACTAGAAGTAGATGGCCATCTGCATCCCTGTACTCTGCAACTCTCCATGCATCCTCCCATCTGACGAATCTTAGGAAAAAGCATAAGCCTGTGACCACGGCAATTAAATGAAAGAGGGTTAAACACTGTTAATGTATGCCAGTGTACTAAAATTGTCTGCTGGGTGGATTGATTGTGCCAAGAACTGGGCATGTGAGGAGACAACAGGAAAAGGCTGGTTGCACATATGGATGTCATGGCATCCTTTTTAGATTTAAACAATCGATGAATTATCCTCTGTGTTTATATAGGGATCTCAGAGGCATTTAGGACACGCTAAACTTTAATGAACAAGAACGTAACTAATGGACTTAATAAAACAACACATTTCAAAAAATTACAACATTGTAAAGGGATTGTATAGGTGGGTTTCCTTCATATCAGCCCTATTTTTTCCTTCCTACCTTCCTTTTCTTCTTGCTTTATTTCCTTCTGAGTACAATATTCATTCAGTTATTAACATGTCTGTTATAATTAACTGAACTTCTTATATACAAGATTAATTTTACACTTATTAAAAATTCTACCACACTTTACACATACCAAGAAGCTCAGCAAATAAATTAGATTTTTTAAAATAGAAAATTCTCTAAAATTTGTAAATACTGAGGAATGGTTCATAGAACATAAGAATAGCCACGCCACAAGAGGACAACAAGTACATCTAGTCCAGAATCTTTTTCTCAATAGTGACCATTACCAGATACTTCATGGAAAGTGCAGGAAGGCCCCATCATGGACAGTTTCTGTCCACAGGAAAAGTTTTCTTCTAACCCTTCAGTTAGTGGTTGGCCTTATGAATGCGGAGCCTGTATCCTGATAACTAAGACATTTGTTTCCCTTTTCTGGTAAACACTTTAAATTGTGCTAAACATTACTTAAAAAAATAAAGCACACAAAATTAAAGATTGCCCTTTTGTATTCAGTATATCTAGCACTAAGGGTCAAATGTTTAACCTAGGGATCCAAAAATTGTGACTAACATTTTCTATTTTAAAGTTTGTGTGCACACATAACTCAGACTTGGGTCTGCAAATTGCATTTGTGGTTACAATTGGGTAGACAGATTTCTTCATATGCGGCAAATCCACTGTTTATTCAATGGAGCCAAACAGAGCAAGGAAAGATGGCATAACTAACTTAATTTTTGTTTTAGACCTATTAAAGCCAAAATATTGCAATAAGGTAACGGTGACTATAAATGTACACAAAATTCTACCGTAACTGTCCTCAATTTGCCAGAAGCTTTGGGACCACATTGTAGCTTTTCAATTTGTAGCTACTTGTGGGCAGTACCACACGTGGTAGTGAGAGGCATTAATCAAAATGTTCTGATGCACTGTGGTGAGTTTTGTACCTCGTCACCCCTTTGATTCAAGGGGGATGAGGTTAACCCCCGCCTCCCTACGTCTATGTCTGTCTTACTACCTCCCCGGTAGTCAGGCCTGAATGGCCCAATGGCCAGAGTCCATCTAATCCGCTTCCCCTGGTAGGATAGTGTGGGCCTAGCGGCCAGAGTCCCTATAGTGTGCTCCTAAGCAGCGTGGCCTAATGGCCAGAGTCTCCTCTAAATTCTTTTCCCCTCGAGGATAAGCGTGGCCCAGTGGCCAGAGTCATCTATCTTCGTTGGGGTGAGAGAGGGGTCAGTGAACTATGTCATCAAAAGTGGGGGGACCCCGGTAGGGAGCCCGGACCCACCTGCCTTCACCAGGCTCTGACCCAGGACCCTGTCAGTAACAGCATGATCCACCACGGGTCGGTGGGGAATCCTACCACAACATGCTGCCCTCAGAGGGGGGTAAATACCCTCCTTTCCCTTCCCTGGGTCACTTCCTACCAGTTCTCAAAATGTAGCAGTTCCTGTGGCATCAGAGTCTTCAGATTCCTCAGCACTTGGCGCTCCCTGGGGTTCGAACAGCTGCCAGTCTCTGGGCCCACTTCCTGGCTCCTCAGCTCCCTCCAGTAAGGGTTGCAACTGCTCCTGGCTGGAGCTTCCGCTAGGCATCCTCCTTCCCCAGCCGCCAGCCCTGACTGAGCCGTTTCTGCAGGCTTTTATGCTTGACTCCAGGTCGGAACATGCCCAGCAGAGCCTCAGGAGTATGGCTTTCTCTGCCAGCAGGGAAGGGTCAGGGCCAGCTCTAGCGTTTTTTGCTGCACCACGCGGCAAAAAAAAAAAAAGCTGCGTTCGCGATCAGTGGCAGCTCTACTGCCGCTTCTTCTATAGCGGCAATTCGGCGGCAGGTCCTTGGCTCCAAGAAGGAGTGATGGCCCCGCCACCGAATTGCCGCTGAACAAGCCGCACATGCTGCCCCTCTCTTCATTGGCCACCCAGGCATCTGCTTGCTACGCTAATGCCTGAAGCTGGACCTGGAAGGGTTAACTCTCTCAGTCCCAATGCGGGCCAGTCCGCCCTGTCACATGCACCCTTTGATTTTTGGGTGCCTTAATTTTGTTTTCCCAACTTGAGACACTTTGGGGTCTGACTTTTCAGAGTTGCTAAGCACTTCAGTGCTCCACTTGAAATCAGGGGCACTGTGAGTGCTCAGTGTCTCTGAAAATCAGGTCCTTGGTGTCTCAAGATGACCACCCAAAAATAGAGAGACCCAAATAAAAGGCTACTTTTGAAAATCCATTGTACAGAGATCATGAGCAGGCAGAGTATCTTTGTATGCTTGCTAGAGGAGGGAGAAAGGGTAAACAGCAGCCACTGCTGCAACCCTGTTGATTACTAAATGAAACTGATATATAAGAGTAGCATGTGAGAGTGGTAGAATTGCTGTTAAATGTGCTAGAAACATATATCTTGGAAAGGAGAAATAAGTATCTACTAAATTAGAAGCTTGCCTGTGACGGACAATAAGCCTTAAATGATCATAGAATCATTGAAATGTAGGACTGGAAGGACCTCGAGAAGTCAAGTCCAGGCCCTGTGCGTGCAGGGCCAAGTAAACCTAAACTATCCCGGACAGGTGTTTTCTAACTTGTTCTTAAAATCTGCCAGTGATGGAGAATTCCATGGACTTCCCTTGGAAGCCTATTCTGGGGCTTTACTATCCTTATAGTTAGAAATCTTTTTCTAATATATAATCTAAATCTACCTTGCTGCAGATTAAGTTCATTACTTTTTGCCCTGCCTCATGTGGACATGGGAAAACAGTATAACAGCCCTAACATACTGGAAGACTGTTATCAGGTCACCCCTCAGTCTTCTTTTCTCAACACTAAACATGCCAGTTTTCTCCCATAGATCAGGTTTTCTAAGCGTTTATCATTTTTTTGTTGCCCTTCTTTGGACTCTTCCAATTTGTCCATGTCCTTCCTAGATTGTGGTACCCCAGAATTGGACAAAGCACTCCAGCTGGGGCCTCACCAGTGTCAAGTAGAGTGGCGTCTTACATACATTGCCTCCTGCGTCTTACATACAACACTCCTGTTAATATGCCCTGGAATCATATTAACTTTTTTTTGCAGCTGCATCACACTGATGATTCATATTCAGTTTGTGGTCCACTATAACCCCAGATCCTTTCCAGCAGTACTACCACCTAAACAATTATTCCCAATTTTGTAGTTGTGCATTTGATTTCTCCATCTTAAGGGAAGTATTTTGCTCTTGTCTGTATAGAATTTCAACGTGTTGAATTCAGACCAATTTTCCATTTTGTCTTAGTCATTTTGAATTTTAAACCAGTCCTCCAAAGTGCTTGTAACCCCTCCAAGTTTGGTGTCATCTGCAAATTTTATAAGAATACTCTCTACTCCTTTATCCAAGTAATTAATGAAAATATTGAATAGTATTGGATACAGGAATGACCCCGTCAGGACACCCACCCAATTTGCAAGCAAACCATTGATAACGACTCGTTGAGTATGATCTTTCGACCAGTTGTGCACCAACTTATTGTAATTTCACCTAGACTGCTTTTCCCTAGTTTGCTAATGAGAATGTCATATGGAACTGTGTCAAAAGCCTTATTAAAATCAAGGTATGTCATATCTACTGCTTCCCCCATATCCATGATCAAAGAAGGAAATTAAGTTGGTTTGGTATGATTTGTTCTTGACAAATCATGTTGACTATTCTTTATAATCCTATTATCTTCCAGGTGCTTACAAGTTGATTGTTTAATAATTTTCTCCAGTATCTTTCCAGGTATTGAAGTTATATTGTAATTCCCTGAGTCCTGCTTGTCTCCTCCTCCCCCCCCCCCGGCACTTTTTTATTTTAAGGTCGATACTATGTTTGTCCTTCTCCCATCTTCTGGGACCTCTCCTATCCTACAGGAGTTTGTTCTCAAAGATAATTACTAAAGGCTCCAATATTGCTTCAGCTAGTTCCTTAAGTACCCTCAGGTGAATTTCATCAGGCTGTGCTGACTTGAATACATCTAACTTATCTAAATATTCTTTAACCTGTTTCTTTCCCTATTTTAGCTTCCATTCCTTCCCCCTCATTGCCAATATTAATTGTGTTGAGTATCTGGTCATTAACCTTTTTAGTGAAGACTAAAGCAGAACAGGCTTTAAGCACCTCAGTTTTTTTGATGTCATCAGTAATTAGCTCTCATTCCCAGCTAAGCAGAAGACCTTCACTTTCCTTTCTCTTGCTCCTAATATATTTAAAGGACCTCTTCTTATTGCCTTCATGTCCCTTGCCAGGTGTAACTATTTTGTGCCTTAGCCTTTCTGATTTTGTCCCAAATATTTGTGCTATTCTTTTGTCCTCCTCCTTATCAATTTCACCATGTTTCCACTTTCTGTAGGATTCCTTTTTTACTTCAGGTCATTAAAGAGCTGCTGATGAAGCAATATTGGCCTCTTACTATTCTTCATATCTTCCTTTGAATCGGAATAGTTTGCAGTTGTGCCTTTAATATTGTCTCCTTGAGGAACTTCCAGCTCTCCTCACTCCTTTTTCCCATAGATTTTCTTCTTATCAGTTCTAAGTTTGTTAAAATCTACTTTTTTGAAGTCCATTACCTTATTCTGCTGCTCTCACTCCTTCCTTTCCTTAGAATCATGACATCTATATTTCATGATCACTTTCACCTAAATTGCCTTTAATCTTTAGAGTCGCTACCCTGTTGCTCAAAATCAAGTTAAAATGAATGTCCCCCTAGCTACTTCCTCCATTTTTTGGAACAAAAAGTTGTCCCCAATACATTCCAAGATTTACTGGAGATTTTGTGTTTTGCCATATTACTTTTCCAACAGATGTCTGGGTAGTTAAAGTCCCTCATTACTCCCTTTTGTTCCTACCTGTCCTTTCTGAACAAGCTTACCCCTCTATACCAATATTCCAGTCAGAGACGTATCCCTCCATGTCTCTGTGATGCCAATTAAATCATAAGTTATCTTATGTACTAATACTTCCGTTCTTTCTGCTTATTCCCAATACTCCCTGCATTTGTGTACCGATATTTAAAATGTTGATCAGATTCCCCCACTGAATTCCTTCTGGGATTTCCTTCTAGGGTGGAATTACTGGAAAATCTAGCAAAAGCCCATGTTGTTATCTTAGAAATGCTGGAACAAATACAGGTATAAGTACATGAGAGTTTTTCCAGAAATGGCTGGGAGAAGGGTATGGGCCCTTCTATGTATGAATACTATAGTGCAGTAGGGAAGCTTAATCTCAAGGTGGAAGAATGGAGACTTGTGACCTGCTTGGTGAACTTACATGACAACAGTCTTGCCATTGCTAGAGTGACAGAACTTGGATCAAATTATTTCTCAGTGGACAGTAGTCTGAAACTGAAGTTCACTGTTGTATGAAAACAACATTTGGCCCTTTTAACTTTTTAGGGGCTGAAGATTTGATATTCTCAATATGGGATCACAAAAGCAAAGACGTGCTTTTCTCTCCTAAGGCAAGTTTTTCTGGACAAAAAAAGGGAAGGCATCATTCCAATATTCTGCAGAACATAACATTTTTTATTGGCATTTTTATTTTCTCTTTTTGGGAGACATGGAATGTTCTAAGACTCTACTGTAGAAATGGAATAAAAAATGAAAATGAAACACCTGATCTCTGTGATAGAATCTGATTAAAGATTATTGGTCTTGTAAGAAACTTTATTATTTAACTAAGAAACTTTGCTATTTAACAGACCTATTAAAGGTAAAATTGAATTTCATTGTAAAGTTTATATGATCAAGTTTATTAACATTGTCCTCCCTCAAGATATTTGGATTTTGTATAACTGAAAAATATATGTTTGGCTAGCTAGACAGTTATATGATATGGTCCTTTCTTTCAGTGACATTTTTGCTAGGATCTGGAAGATTCTGATCGATCACATGTACTGTTCTTAGACCTATCTTCAGCAAAACTCCCACAGACTTATGATTAGAGTAAAAATTGAATGAAGGCTTAAGAATTTGTCCCTTCTTTAATATAAAAAAAAATGTATGCAAGAATACTGCATTGTGTAAATGTAAACTTTCATCATTGGAAAAGAATTGCAAGTATAAATATTGAGTTAGATTTCCAGATCAAAAAATTTTACCTTGGCATACAGCAGGTCTTGTGCAGACATCATAAATTCTCTTCTGGTTAATACGCATTTCCAGTAATTCTAGACTGTCAGGAAAAAGCCTTAATTCCCTGAAAACAAATAAGGACACAATGCAGCCCATGCTGTCTCAATTCCCAGCTGCTCAAGAGTTTCTTCAGTTCCATTTTATAGTCTCAGTTGTCTGTCTCAAAATTTTCCAGTATTGAAACTTCCAACTCCCATAAGTGCTAAACCACAAAATCTTTATGCTCTGTATGCAAATAAAGACTCAACAAATAAAACACATTTTTTCTAAAGACAGGCAGAATCAAGTAATTTTTCTCACTTTATGGTGTTTTCATACCCTCAAATTGCACAGAAAATATTGTTTAAAAGTTTGAATAACTTAAATGTAACTTAACTTGAGTGATAAAGAAGCAAAACCATTTGTCCAATACAGTATAACTATATAAACTTAAACTATTGCAAAAGGTTACCTTGTACTAACAAAAACTACTGTTCAGCACCATCTAGTCATATTGAGAAGCACATATTAGAACGAAACTTCCAGAGTTTACATAATAAATGTGGAACATGCCCCTTTTTAGAAATTGGCAGCTACTTGACTTTGAATCCAGTAGTATGGGCTGTATATATTATGGTTTATTATTCTTTCCTTTTTCTTTCAAGGTGAACTCAGGGTGAACATTTCTATTTTCCTGACCACTTTATGGTTTGGCTTAACCTATGAAGTGGTTTGGTACATTGTTATCAATATGTTTAGTACCTGTAATTTTTCCAAGCAGTTACACAGTGCCTTGTTTATACTTTTCTCTGTTCATGATAGAAAAATACCAGGACTCACTACAGAGAGTGGCTAGTGATCTCCAGATATCCCTGGGAGAAAGTCCAAGAGCCGCACCACCAACCGTTGGACATTCTGCTGCCGAAGTAAGGTGGCTCTCACAGTTAACAAGGCCACAGTGGAGCCGGCGAGATTGGTCTGGCACATCCCAGCATCCTGTGCCCCCATATCAAAGAGGGGTGAGAAACACCCACTATTTCATTCCAGCAGCAAAGCAAGCTGAATTTCTGTTCTCCCACCCTGCTCCCAATCCCTGGTGGCACAGGCTGCCGCAGAATGTAATAGGTCTTAATACCTAATGACTACCCCATCAGAGAAGGGATCCAAGAGACTTGACCACCCAGGGAGAAAAGTCTTGTCCTATGCGGGCTTGCAATTCCACATCGCCAATTACAAGGCCCTGTTAGCCAGGAATGACTTTAATATCTACTCTAGGCTGGCGGCCTTTCAGGACAAACTTTTCTCTGAGGACAGAGCCCAGTTCCTCTCCCTTCTAGAGGAGAGCAATCTGGTGGCAAAAATGGCTCTTGAGGCCACATTTGATGCTGCTAATACAGCATCCAGAAGCTTGGCCGCTGGTATTGTTATGAGGAGGGATTCGTGGCTGCAGTCCTTGGGCTTCTGCAGGGAGGTCCAGAATACTATCCAAGACCTTCCCTTTGACAAATCAAGCCTCTTTAACAAGAAGACTGGTGACTCTCTCCACTCATTAAGGACTCATGGTCTACCCTCCACTTCCTGGGGATCTACACTTTGAACGCAAGGAGAAAGTACTAGACGCAGACTTATAAATCAAGACCACCGCCGCCTTCTCATCCATTCTACTACCAGCATTCTGCCAAGCCTCCCAGCAAGAGACAAAAGAATCAGGGGCTCTGCTTTTCAGCCCCTTCTACCACCATGATCGCTACCCATTCTCAGCCCGTGACTAGGAGCCATTTGTGACATTTTTGTCAAGACCCTCTCACCATCACTAGTGCCACCCTGCCCCTTCTTCTGTCACTTTTGGAGGCCATCTGACTCTATTTGCTCAGAGTTGGGAGCTAATCACAATGAACAGTTGAGTCTTGGACATTATCCATCAGGAATAGTCCAGAGAGTTCATCTCCTTCCCTCCCTACAAACCCTTTTCCTGCCCCCCTCTTCAGGAAACTCTCACACAAAGTAATTCTTCAACATGAAGTGGAATCCCTATTATGTCGAGGGGCAATAGATTCTGGCCCACCTCAGTATCAAAGAAGGGGGTTCTATTCTCTGTATTTCCTGGTCCCCAAAAAAGATGGATGGTGGAGACCCATTCTGGATCTTCAGTATCTTCATGCAGAAGTCAAAAATCAGGATGTTCATACTGGCATCAATAATCCCATCTCTTCAAGAAGGAATGTGGTTCACAGCTGTCAACCTGAAGGACACATATTTCTGTGTAGACATTCACCCCTCCCACAGGAGATTCCTACGGTTTATCCTGGGCCAGGAACACTTCCAATTCTGGATCCTCCCCTTCACACTAGCGGGAGCACCCCCTAGCGTGTTTGTGTTTCTCCATGGGGATGGCCCAGATGAGACATCAGAGCCACATAATTTTTCTGTATCTTGACAGTTGGCTACTGGGAGGTTGATCTTGACAGGAGGTCAGGTCAGCTATTCAATATCTCATTCAAATCCTTACAGCCCTGGGAGTCTGCAAGAACAGAGAAAAGTCTGCTTTATCCCCTCAAGGACAATAAACTTTGAGGGCAATGTTGGACTTTGTTTGCACAAGAGCCTTCCTCCTGCAGGAAGGTTTCAGATGATGCACAACCTAATTTTTGATTTCCCACAGAGCAAGGACTACAGTGAGATGTGTCACTGTTAGGCCATATACTTTATTGCATGTACTTTTTGACACCCTTTCCCAGGCTTCATCTATGTTTCCTGCAGGCCTTGCTCAATTCAGTTTAGTCACCCAACAAAGACCATGTCAATTCCAGGGTGACTGACCCCACCAGGATCATCACCTCCTTCACTTGGTGGTCAAACCCAGGCAAGGTACAAGTGGGCGTTCCCTTCACCATTCCCAGTGCCACTGTTGTAACAGATGTGTCCCTACTGGGATGAGGCCAACAGAGACTGCTTGTTAAAATCTTCGGACTCAGACACACAGTGCATATGCATACCCATGTGTGGAATACAGATAGGGACCACACATTTCAAAGAACCTCCAGTTACAATAACTAACCTCCACGTCTTTCACTAGCCTTCAAAAACCTTTCTGTTAGTAGCAAGAAAGGTTTTTTCCCCCAGTTCAGGGTTGTTGGTTATCTCACCTTGCTGTCTCAATTGACTTCAAAATGTATGTTTTAATCTTCATCTGAGTCTTCCAGTGTGTTTGTGTTTGATCTTTGAATTGCAGACAGGATATTCCTGTTGGCCTGTATTGAAAGTCAGGACATGGGATTTTTGTTCCTTGTTCTAATTCTGATTCAGTGAATGACCTTGTCCTAGGACAATTCACTTAAACTTTCTGAATGTCCCTTTCTCTGTCTGTAAAATGGAAGTAACGTGTATCCACCTTTTGTAAAACGCTTTGACATCTATGAATAAAAGGGGTTATATACAGCCAATGGTAATGCATTTCTTGTACTCTGGATTGTAAACTCTTTGAGGCAGGACTGTGGGCATGTTTGATTCTAATGAAAACATGCAGGGATATAATTTAAGACCACTTTAAGTAATTATTTTCTTGCTGTGGCCAGTGAGATGCATCAGTGAGTCTTTATCTGCAGTATTGTTCTGCTCTGTATTTCAAAAGGTGTAAAGTAAATCGTAGAGATGCTGTCATCCACATTTTAGGGAACCTTATATCTCTGGGCTCTTTCCAGTGTCCTTTCCAGTGTCCTAATTTCCAGAGCATATCAGAACCATGGGAGAAACAGCAGAAACACTGAAATAAACTATGCATGAAAAGGAACCTCTTTTTAAAACTGTCATTTATGACTCAAAATATTACTTCCTTTCCCTCTGTGTTTTTACATCAGAAATCTGTTTTACTCTGCCCTCCTCTGACTGTGTCTGTGAAAACACTCTAAAAGGGTTTTCTTGTTTGATTTTTCAGTTTTATGTAATTAGTATCCAGAGCACTGCTCTTAAAATGTTGTTTTTGTTGAGAGTAAGTTGCACATAATTGAAAAGGTGACCTTTCTGCACTGGTAAATCAGAGCTGCCTTGAAGGTCAACATGAACAATTCACTGAATGCCTACTGCCAAGTAAACTTCACATAAACTGACTGCTCCCTTCCTGGGATTAAAACAGCTGACTGGATTGTGTTCCCTTGAATCTAGACACGTCTGTCTATTCTTAGATGACTTCATCCATAATAAGTTCCAAAGAACTCAGTTCCAAAGAAGTACGCACACTCATAGGAAAACCGCAAGTGTTACATTCTCCACCTTGCTTTCAGAAGTGCTCATTCAAGGTGTGTGGCCAGTTGATAATGTTATTACATATGTATTGGAAGACCTATTAAAATAAATGCATTTAGGCAAGATTTTTTTTGAGGGGGAGCAAAATATTTAGTGTGTGTCTTATCCTTATTTACAAACAATATAGGGTCATAAGATCTTTCTGGAGCACTCTAGAGCTTAAGTTATAGACAATTCCCTGGGTATTTATTATTTGTATTACATTATTGCCTAAAGGGCCCAAATGAGATCAGAGCCCCTTTGTGCCCGTTACTTAACTGCACAGAACAAGCAGTTAAACACACCCGGGATAGTTAGGAACACAGAAGCCTCTAGGCAATGGTCTTACGTAGAGAGATCTGGTAAGTAGCTCTCACTACCAAACAGTAGCACCTGGAGCAAAGCGTGAGGAAGCTCTGCCAGGCCATGCAGCTACTCTGAAAACAGTGTCATTGCAGTAGCAAAAGAAATCTGTGTAGGAGACGACTGCATTGGCCTTTTAATGAGGCATGCAAACTCCTCTGCACCTGGTGATGCCCAGTCTGATTCCTATGGAAGAACCAATTGGAGCTATGTGGAAATCTTACAGGAGCTGGTCTCCTGAGGTCAGTTTAAGATGGTTAAGTAACACTTCTAGGTTGAAGCAAGAGTATCCTTAAGTGTATCCTTAACACAAGTGCAGGATTGCACTGAAGCCACTGTGCCCTTGCCAAGGCCTATCCTTGTCGCTTCCCCCCCTCCCTTGTCCCTCCCCAGTACTAGTTCAGCGTGGTTCAGGAAGGCCTATCACTTTCTCAAGCATTTCCATGCAATCTGCAAAAGCTTCAGTTTCCAGGTGCTCAATAAACCCTGAGTTCTATAACTTTCTGTACGTCAGCCTGCAGTAGCATCCCCAAAGATTATTTGTTCACCTAGGAATTGTCAGTTCCGAATACTGGGCCACAGTATGAAGGGCAATACCAAAGCAGCTGGCTTTCAATAGTAAAACTGTGAAACTTGAAGAGACCAGGAAGTAAACACTAAAAGGATTTACAGATCTAGCATCCCCCTGAACCTAAAGGAGCGTGACCCTTTTGCTACTAAATATACTGCATTAGTTACATATCAATCACATTGTGCTGAAAATGAACAAGGATGCCAGTTACCTTATTGGACAGCAACACTCCCCTATCTTGTTGGGCTCTCTTTCTGCTGATCAGTTTTCTGTCCTGGGTCTATTCCAGATCTGTTTTTTAAAATGTTCTTTTGGTAATTTTTTAAAGATTTTTGTTTAGGGCGCCTTCCTGCTGGGGTTTTGTAAAATCTGTTTGTCGGATTATGAAGAATTTCTTGAATGCTTTTCAACTTTCCAGATTTTGGACTCTTTCCAAATTCTCTAGAGCCAGACTGTGGATCTGCATGCTGCACCATATGTATAAAGGGATCCTTACTGAATGCATACAAGGCTCGTTGGTACAGCTTGTTGTTGGATTCTTACCCCACCAGACTAGCTGGTACAGTTTGCATTTTATAAATCATCTTCTGAAACCACATAGCCTAAAAACTGCGGAGCTGCGTATCTGTATCCACACTCTGCAGTCCAGCAGGACTATTCAAACTGATATCAATGGGAACAGTTCCAGGTTAGCCTCTGCAGCACAAAAGACCTACTGTGAGCCTGATCTGTGTCCAAGATGTATTCACATTATGCAAGTATTTCCTGTTCAAGATGACCATTAATCAAACCAGACAACTATTTTACAGCAAAAGCTTTCTATAAAATCCATGTTTAGGGCCTGGCATAAAGTTCCTTCATAAAAACAGTTGTTGATGGTAAAAGGTACATAAATAAATTGAGGAAGAGGAACTAGATAGACTGCTTCTGGAAAGTAGAATGGTATTTAATATTACTGTGATCTCCTCTGGATATTTTTCAGGGTTATTCTCTCCTCTTTTCCATTAAAACAAAACTGCACCCATTTAGCTTTGCTCTGTGATTTGAAAGTACAAAATAGCAAGAAGCAAAATGGGAACATCTAGTATGATTTTCAGAGGTGCTGAGGACCTGCATTGCTAAGCCAGTGTGGTCTGTTGGTGCTCAGCACCTCTGAAAATGAGTTCATGTGTTTCGATGTGACGTGTGTGTCCCACAACAAGTGTCACAAGCATCCACTTTACAAGATGTCACCGATCTCCCATAAATTCCAGAATGTTGGTCGTGTATATATGTGGTATAGGTTTTAATTTAATTTACAAAAGACATGAAATACTTTCAGCTTAAAAATCAGAGTTCATTATTGATTTCCTTTAAAATAAAAAAGCATAGTTTTCACTTAAGAGCACAGAGTGAGTGTCTCCTGGGTGACAGGCTGCAACCACACTAAGAATAAAATGGCTACTGACTCTTGCACAAAGGCATTGGTTTACCTTACAATATTATGTCTCACTAGACCCTAATTCTGAAATAGATTTCAGAGTTTACACATTACTTCTGGGGGAATTTTGTGCCAAACAATTACAAATTCTGCACCAAAAAATAACAAATTATTCACACGTTTTAAAATGCTGCATATTTTATTTGTCAGAATATCAATATAATATTGTGACAGGTTTCAAAGTGGTAGCCATGTTAATCTGTATCAGCAGAAACGACGAGGAGTCCTTGTGGCACCTTAGAGATGAACAAATTTATTTGCGCATAAACTTCCGTGGGCTAGAGCCCACTTCATCAGATGCATGAAGTGAAAAATACAGGAGCAGGTATAAATACATGAAAAGATGGGAGTTGCTTTACCAAGTATGAGGTCAGTCTAATGAGATAAATCAATTAACAGCAGGATACCAAGGGAGGAAAAATAACTTTTGAAGTGGTAAGAGAGTGGCCCATTACAGACAGTTGACAAGAAGGTGTAAGTAACAGTAAGGAGAAATTAGTATTGGGGAAATTAAGTTTAGGTTTTGTAATGACCCAACCACTCCCAGTCTTTATTCAGGCCTAATCTGATGGTATCCAGTTTGCAAATTAATTCCAGTTCTGCAGTTTTACGTTGGAGTCTGTTTTTGAAGTTTTTTGTTGAAGAATTGCCACTTTTAGGTCTGTTATTGAGTGACCAGAGAGACTGAAGTGTTCTCCTACTGGTTTTTTAATGTTATGATTCCTGATGTCAGTTGTGTCCATTTATTCTTTTGTGTAGAGACTGTCCGGTTTGGCCAATGTACATGGCAGAGGGGCATTGCTGGCACATATCACATTGGTAGATGTGCAGGTGAACGAGCCCTGGATCATATGGCTGGTGTGGTTAGGTCCTATGATGGTGTCCCTTGAATAGATACGTGGACAGAATTGGCACCAGAGTTTGTAGCAGGATTTGGTTCCTGGGTTGGTGGTTTTGTTGTGTGGTGTGTAGTTGCTGGTGAGTATTTGTTTCATATTGGGGGCGCTGTCAGTAGGCAAGGACTGGCCTGTCTCCCAAGGTCTGTGAAAGTGAGGGATCATCCTTCAGGACAGAGTGTAGATCCTTGATGATGTGCTGTAGAGGTTTTAGTTGGGGGCTGTAGGTGACAGCTCGTGACATTCTGTTACTTTCTTTGTTGGGCCTGTCTTGTAGTAGGTGACTTCTCGGTACCCTTCTGGCTCTGTCAGTCTGTTTCTTTACTTCACCAGGTGGGTATTGCAGTTTTAGGAACACTTGATAGAGATTCTGTAGGTGTTTGTCTCTGTCTGAGGCATCAGAGCAAATGTGGTTGTATCTTAGAGCTTGGCTGTAGACAATGCATCGTGTGATGTGATCTTGATGACAGTTGGAGGCATGTAGGTAAGTGTAGCGGTCAGTAGTTTTCCGGTATAGAGTGTGTTTATGTGACCATTGCTTATTAGCACTGTAGTGTCTAGGAAGTGGACCTCTTGTGTGGTTGATGATAGGGTGGAAATCGTTGAAATCTTGGTGGAATTCCTCAAAGGCCTCCTTCCCATGGGTCCAGATGATGAAGATGTCATCAATGTAGCGCAAGTAGAGTAGGGGCATAAGGGGACGAGAGCTGAGGAAGCATTCTAAATCAGCCATAAAAATGTTGTCATACTGAGGGGCCATGCAGGTACCCATAGCAGTCCTGCTGACTTGAAAGTATAAATCGTCCCAAAATCTGAAATAGTTGTGGACGAGGACAAAGTTACAAAGTTCAGCCACCAGGTTTGCCATGATGATATTGGAGATGTTATTCCTGATGGCTTGTGTGGAATGTTGGTGTAGAGGGCTTCTACATCCATAGTGGCTAGGATGGTGTTTTCTGGAAGATAACCAAAGGATTGTAGTTTCCTCAGGAAGTCCGTGGTGTCTCAAAGATAGCTGGGAGTGCTGGGAGTGTAGGGCCTGAGGAGAGAGTCTACATAGCCAGATAGCTACATAGCCAGGTAGCAGGTAGAATATCCCTGGTCGGGACTCTAGGGGTGTGTCAGTGCAGATTTGTTCCTGTGCTTCTTTAGGGAGTTTCTTGAGCAGATGACCAAACCTACACTGGAACAAATCTACACTGACACACCCCTAGAGCCCCGACCAGGGGTATTCTACCTGCTACCCAAAATCCATAAACCAGAGCAGCCTCTTCTCTTCCTTGTCACAGTTGTGGGGGAGGGCTCGGAAGCAGCTGCTCTGTTCTAGAGCCACAGTGGCTTCTGGTGGACAAAAGGCAGCAAGTTTCTGGCAGAAGTTATTTTCTGCAGAAAAAAATATGCACAGCACAGTGGCATATACAGTGGTGCAAAAATTGCCCCAGGAGTAACACATAAGAAGTGCCTTTAACCAAGTGTGTTCTCATCATGCTGAGCAAATCAGGCACAGTTTTCCTTTAAATCTTCCTTCATGCTGTGTTAACAGTCTTTGTCCCAATACGGACTGGAGATTCTCAGTCTATATCACGACTCTCATAATGCCAGCTAGTCATGTATTTCTTTGCATTTATTGATTGAACTATGCAATTCTGGTTTTAAAAACTTTTCCTTTTTCCAAGATGGCCACTTCACTACTCCTAATTTGTCCTCACCTCCCTTCTGAGACCCACTGCAGGATCATCTGCTTGTAAGTGTTGCAATGGGTCTCTTTTACAAGGGCATATATAGTGATGAGAATGTAGAACTTTCATCCACACTAACCAGAGCTATATGCATATGAAAGAGGAGAGACTAGCTCACACAGAATAGCAAAGCAAAGGTGCTGAGAAGGGTAACTCTATTCTCTTAACTTCCCCAGCTGCTGAATTTGCCTTGTAAGTTTCCTTTTTCATGAAATTGAAGATTTAAGGCTTAATCTGCGGGTCCCCTAAAGCAGAGAGCTTGGGATGCTAGTCCCTCTAAGGGAGAATGAACTGCACTCATAGAAGTAAATAGCCTACTGGCCACCAGCCACACAACTCTTCATACAAGTGCTTCAGGCTCTGAGTTGTAGAAATAAAACTGCTGGTCTTAGGATCTTATTTTTGCAATATGTAGTGGAAGTCTGTGTCTGTTAGACCAGGATTTGCATATTTTTATCCCTGCCTGCGAAGACTATCCAGAAAGACAGGCACAGTGGGTGATACATATCCCGGTAACCGCCTTTAGATGCATTTGCCACCATGAGCGGTAACATACAATAGAGCAACATTAGAGAGGCTTAGTTCTCCTTTTGAAAACGGGTTTTAATCCATCCCACCAAAAGTCTCGTGCCCTCTTTATTCCATCCCTTCCTTCAATCCACTGCAACATTCAAGTTAAAGGGATACATTCCCAGTCATACAACTCTGCCTCCAGACGTGTCCTGATCGTGAGGACGAAACTATCACCACCAACCCACCCCTTAAATGAAAAGCATTCTGGTTTCTGTCATTCACTTTGCGTGGTTTTTAATGCAATATTTCCTAACAAAATGATCTCCTCTCTTAATGAACTTGGATAAAGAGGTTTAAAAATAAAACTTTTATGTATGCCTGACACACACATGCTAATCATAAAGGAACATTCCAGTTCTAATGAAAGTTTACCATCCCCCAAAAATGTTGAATATAATAGCAATTTCTTTGCATTAAGTGAACTTTGGATGTAGCCCACCCTCAATTAAAAATCCAAACATTGTTTTGTTTTGCTTTGGGCAAAAGAAGGAGGGGAAGCATTTATAATACAGGAGACAGACAAATAGCTTTTATAAACAGACTAATTGCTCTCATAAATTTAGGGTACTCATAATTTAACAGCAACAGTTATATACTTGGGAAGCCGTATAAATAGGGCGGGCTGGTCAAGGTTATGGTTGCGTGCAATAAAAGGGCTGGACTCAACAAGGCCCTGGATTGTTTGGTTGTGTATTTGTGAGCCTCCGCCAAGTTTACCTTCTAGCTGACATTTTGCTCCTTGTGTTTATAGCAGACAAAGGAGCTGGCTCTGGGAGTTTCTCAAGAGGAAGTCATAGTGGCAGGCGTAGTTACGGAGAGACAAAAAGCAAAAGGTACAAACTGGCTTATGGAAGGGCAAATGTGGTGTTGCTATTATGTGTAACATCTGATCTTCTGTGAGTGTCGTTCACACTTAAGGGTCATCCCTAAAATTATGTATAATGAATAGCAATACTTCGCACATGTCATTCTTTTGTTATAAATCAGTGTTATATCTGCTATCTGCCAGTTGCCAGAGAGGTGTAATTTAGTGATCTGGACACAGGGCTAGGAGCTTGAAACTCCTGACACTGACTCTGTGGTTTAGGACAGGTCAATTCATGTAGCTGCATTGTTTTTTTGTTTTTCATCTGTAATATAAAGGTTAAGCCACCTGCTTCACTAGGGTATTGGGAGAATTGATTAGTGAATGTTTGGAAAGCCTTTTGAAGAAGAAAAGTGTTAATTTTTATTGACCAATTAGCAGAGTCCGTGTGGTAACTGAGCTTGCAGTGTATGCATTACACAAATTACTGCAGCTGAGGCCCCAAACAAGGCCCTTGGAAGCATAAAGAGCATCGTTACCAGGTGTATGAATCAGGGAGCTTTCACCTTATTGGGGGTCAGGGATCTGTGGCTCAGCTAGAAGTTGTTCTCTATATGTAGCTTGGATTTAGTTTAAAAAGGTATATGTCTTTGGAATCCAGTAGAAATTTTATTATTTAGCAGCATATCATCTCCGATTATTGTACCATACTGTAGTAAACTGACCTAATTTTGTGTTTCACCAATGAGCAGAGCAGTACTGAGGAGTGCTGCAATGAAAACTATATAAGTGCTTCTTCCTTGTAAATATGTCTAATGCTTGTTAAAAAAAAAGGGTGCGCTGACTTAGTCTGTGACTGTTTTTAGGATTTAACATTAACTAAGCTTAAAAATGGCCTGACCCAGGAAAAGTGCCTCTGACTCAGACTGAGTTTTGGGAACACTACAAGACAGTCTATTGCTACAGGCAAATTGTTGCTCAGAAACATTTTAGGTAACTTTATAATGAAATAGTGAAAAGGGGTAAAACTGATTTGCTAAAATGTTATATATTTTATACAGGGAGACCACATTTCCCTATGCTGAATACGGGACACCTGGTAAAATTACTTGTGTTCGAGTTAGTTCAATGGCAATTAACACAGGGTTGCCAACCCTCCAGGTTTCTGGGAGTCTCCTGGAGTCAGGCCCGATCTCCCTGAGGCTACTGAAGCCAAACTGGGAGATTTTAGACCACTAGAAGTCAGGTAGCACAGCAGGGCTAAGACAGGCTCCGTGCCTACCCTGGCACAGCACCGATCCCAGAAGCAGCCAGCATGTCTCTGTGGCTGCTGGAAAGGTGGGAGGGGTCTCCGCTCGCTGCCCCTGCCGCGAGCACCAGTGGCCAGGAATTGCAGCCAGTGGGAGCTGCATGGGCAACGCCCACAGGCGTGGGCAGCACGTGAAGTCTCCTGCACTTCCCCAGGGCCGCAGGAATGTGCTGGCCGCTTCCAAGAGCTGCACACGGAAGGGGCAGCACATGGAGTTCCTTGGCCCCAATTACCTCAGGCAGCTTCCGGTCGGTGGCCCAGCAGGGCTAAGCCAGGGTCTGTCCCTGCACTCCAGTCCCTGCCCCAGCCCTGAGCCACCTCCCAAAGCCTGCACCCCACACCTCTATTGTACTCAAACTCCCTCCCAGAGCCTTCACCCTCACCCTCTCCTGCACTCTACCCCAGCCCGGAGCCCCCTCCTGCACCCAAACTCACTCCCAGAGCTTGCACCCTGCACCTCCTGCTGCACCTCCTGCCCAGGCTCAGCCCAAAGCCTCCTCTCATACTCCAAACCCCTCAGCCCAAGCCCAGAGCCTGCATCCCTTCCCTCACCCCAACCTCCTGCCCCAGCCCAGTGAAAGTGAGTGAGTCTCGGGGAGAGTGAGCAATGGAAGGAGTGGGGGGGGACCTTGGGGAAGGGATGGGGCAAGGGTGTTTGGGTTTGTCTGATTAGACAGTTGGCAACCCTAAATCAATCAGATCTATGAAGTAAAAACATTCAAATTAACATCAAGTTGACTGAGAAATACTGTGTAGTTGGATCTTTTAATTTACTTTTGTATCTTTAAGGCTTTAGGGTTTACACAGGGAGAGGTGACATACACACATTCCCATACACCTCTCTCACACGGGGGGGCGACCAACCGACCCAACCCTCTCTGCCCACTCTCTCCATGCTCTAGGCCTGAGATGGACCCGCATCTCCTGGTACCTGGCACCGTGTCTTCCCAAGGCAACATAGTGGGAGGGGAGGGGGCACATAGAGTCACATACCTCCCCTCCCCAGATTTCTGCCAGGGTTCACATCAGAATGAAACTGTCTCAGATAGAGGTGTAATTAGAGGAGGTTTTGGAACAAATTGATAAACTAAACAGTAATAAGTCACCGGGACCAGATGGTATTCACCCAAGAATTCTGAAGGAACTCAAATGTGAAATTGCAGAACTACTAATTGTAGTCTGTAGCCTATCATTTAAATCAGCTTCTGTACCAAATGACTGGAGGATAGCTAATGTGATGCCAATTTTTAAAAAGGGCCCCAGAGGTGATCCCGGCAATTACAGTAAAAACCTTGACTTCAGTACTGGGAAAACTGGTTGAAACTATAGTAAAGAACAAAATTGTCAGACATATAGATGAACATAATTTGTTGGATAAGAGTCAACATGGTTTTTATAAAGGAAAATCATGCCTCACCAATCAACTAGAATTCTTTGAGGGGGTCAACAAGCCTGTGGAAAGGGGGATCCAATGGATATAGTGTACTTAGATTTTCAGAAAGCCTTTGACAAGGTCCCTCGCCAAAGACTCCTAAGCAAAGTAAGCTGTCATGGGATAAGAGGGAAGGTCCTCTCATGGATTGGTAACTGGTTAAAAGATAGGTTTCAGAGTAGCAGCCGTGTTAGTCTGTATCCGCAAAAAGAACAGAAGTACTTGTGGCACCTTAGAGACTAACAGATTTATTTCAGCATGAGATTTCGTGAGCTACAGTATAGGGTGGTGTTTATGTGACCATTGCTTATTAGCACAGTAGTGTCTAGGAAATGGACTGCTTGTGTGGATTGGTCTAGGCTGAGGTTGATGGTGGGATGGAAATTGTTAAAATCACGATGGAATTCCTTGAGGGCTTCTTTTCCATGAGTCCAGATGATGAAGATGTCATCAATGTAGCGCGAGTAGGGGCGTTAGGGAACGAGAGCTAAGCAAGCGTTGTTCTAAGTCAGCCATAAAGATGTTGGCATATGTAGAAGTCCAGTCTGTTGTTTCGATCCTCAGGAGGAGTCCATGCAGAATCCTTTTTATTATAGCATTGGTAGGAAGGATTCTGTGGGTTAGTATGTTGTTCAGACATAGATTGCATCCATCAACGTGTATGGGCTGAAATTGTGGAAAAGCAGCATCACTTGCCCCATAACCTAAGCTGTGCTGAACACAGTGCCATCAACAGCCTCAAGAACAACTCTGACATCATAATCAAAAAGGCTGACAAAGGAGGTGCATCCGAAGAAGTGAGCTGTAGCTCACGAAATCTCATGCTGAAATAAATTTGTTAGTCTCTAAGGTGCCACAAGTACTCCTGTCTTTTTGGTTAAAAGATAGGAAACAAAGGGCAGAAATAAATAGTCAATTTTCAGAATGGAGAGAGTTAAATAGTGGTGTCTCCCAGGGGTCTGTACTGGGACCAGTCCTATTCAACATATTCATAAATGATCTGGAAAAGGGGGTAAACAGTGAGGTGGCAAAATTTGCAGATGATGCAAAACTACTCAAGATAGTTAAATCCCAGGCAGACTGCAGAGAGCTACAAAAAGATCTCTTAAAAGTGGGTGACTGGGCAACAAAATGGCAGATGAAATTCAGTGTGGATAAATGCAAAGTAATGCACGTTGGAAAACATAATCCCAACTATACATATAAAATGATGAGGTCTAAATTAGCTGTTACCACTCAAGATTTTGGTAAGCTCAGAGAGCTGATAGGTAAGGTCCCATGGGAATCAAGACTGAGGGGAAAAACTACTGAGGAGAGTTGGCAGTTTTTCAAGGGGACCCTGTTAAGGACCCAGAAGCGAGCTATTCTGATGGGTAGGAAAGAAAGAAAATGTGGCAAAAGACCACCTTGGCTTAACCATGAGATCTTGCATGACCTACAAAATAAAAAGGAGTCATATAAAAAATGGAAACTAGGTCAGATTACAAAGGATGAATATAGGCAAACAACACAGGAATGCAGGGGCAAGATTAGAAACGCAAAGGCACAAAATGAGCTCAAACTAGCTATGGGAATAAGGAGAAACAAGAAGACTTTTTATCAATACATTAGAAGCAAGAGGAAGACCAAGGACAGGGTAGGCCCACTGCTCAGTGAGGAGGGAGAAACAGTAACAGGAAACTTGGAAATGGCAGAGATGCTTAATGACTTCTTTGTTTCGGTCTTCCCTGAGAAGTCTGAAGGAATGTCTAACGTAGTGAATGCTTATGGGAAGGGGGTAGGTTTAGAAGATAAAATAAAAAAAGAGCAAGTTAAAAATCACTTAGAAAAGTTAGATGCCTGCAAGTCACCAGGGCTGATGAAATGCATCCTAGAATACTCAAGGAGTTAATAGAGGAGGTATCTGAGCGTCTAGCTATTATCTTTGGAAAATCATGGGAGACGGGAGAGATTCCAGAAGGCTGGAAAAGGACAAATATAGTGCTCATCTATAAAAAGGGAAATAAAAACAACCCAGAAAACTACAGACCAGTTAGTTTAACTTGTGTGCCAGGGAAGATAATGGAGCAAGTAATTAAAGAAATCATCTGCAAACATTTGGAAGGTGGTAAGGCTATAGGGAATAGCCAGCATGGATTTGTAAAGAACAAATCGTGTCAAACCAATCTGATAGCTTTCTTTGATAGGATAACGAGTCTTGTGGATAAGGGAGAAGCGGTGGATGTGGTATACCTAGACTTTAGTAAGGCATTTGATACGGTCTCGCATGATATCCTTATCGATAAACTAGGCAAATACAATTTAGATGGGGCTACTATAAGGTGGGTGCATAACTGGCTGGATAACCGTACTCAGAGAGTAGTTATTAATGGCTCCCAATCCTGCTGGAAAGGTATAACAAGTGGGGTTCCGCAGGGGTCTGTTTTGGGACCGGCTCTGTTCAATATCTTCATCAACGACTTAGATGTTGGCATAGAAAGTACACGTATTAAGTTTTCAGACGATATCAAACTGGGAGGGATTGCAACTGCTTTGGAGGACTGGGTCAAAATTCAAAATGATCTGGACAAATTGGAGAAATGGTCTGAGGTAAACCAGATGAAGTTCAATAAAGACAAATGCAAAGTGTTCCACTTAGGAAGGAACAATCAGTTTCACACATACAGAATGGGAAGAGACTGTCTAGGACGGAGTATGGCAGAAAGAGATCTAGGAGTCATAGTGGACCACAAGCTATGAGTCAACAATGTGATACTGTTGCAAAAAAAGCAAACGTGATTCTGGGATGCATTAACAGGTGTATGTAAACAAGACATGAGAAGTCCTTCTTCGCTCTATTCTGCGCTGGTTAGGCTCAGCTGGAGTATGGTGTCCAGTTCTGGGCACCGCATTTCAAGAAAGATGTGGAGAAATTGGAGAGGGTCCAGAGAAGAGCAACAAGAATGATTAAAGGTCTGAGAACATGACCTATGCAGGAGGCTGAAAGAATTCGGTTTGTTTAGTTTGGAAAAGAGAAGACTGAGAGGGACATGATAGCAGTTTTCAGGTATCTAAAAGGTGTCATCAGGAGGAGGGAGAAAACTTGTTCACCTTAGCCTCTAATGATAGAACAAGAGGCAATGGGGTTAAACTGCAGCAAGGGAGATTTAGGTTGACCATTAGGAAAAAGTTCCTAACTGTCAGGGTGGTTGAACACTGGAATAAATTGCCTATAGAGTTTGTGGAATCTCCATCTCTGGAGATATTTAAGAGTAGGTTAGATAAATGTCTATCAGGGATGGTCTAGACGGTATTTGGTCCTGCCATGAGGGCAGGGGACTGGACTTGATGACCTCTCGAGGTCCCTTCCAGTCCTAGAGTCTATGAATCTATGAGTCAGATCTTGGAGTCATTGTGGGTAGTTCTCTGAAAACATCCACTCAATGTGCAGCAGCAGTTAAAAAAGCCAACAGAATGTGGGAATCATTAAGAAAGGGATAGATAATAAGAGAGAAAATATCATATTGCCTCTATATAAATCCATGGTAAACCCACATCTTGAATACTGCATGCCGATGTGGTCACCCCTTCTGAAAAAAGATATATTAGAATTGGAAAAGGTTCAGAAAAGGACAACAAAATGATTAGGAGTATGGAATGGCTTCTGTACGAGGAAAGAGTAATAAGATTGGGACTTTTCAGCTTGGAAAAGAGACGATTATGATGGAGGTCTATAAAATCATGACAGGTGTGGAGAAAGTAAATACGGAAATGTTATTTATCCCTTCTCATAACACACAACTAGGGTTCACCAAATGAAATTAATAGGCAGCAGGTTTAAAACAAACAAAAGGAAGTATTTCTTCACACAATGTACAGTCACTCTGTGGAATTCTTTGCCAGAGGATGTTGTGAAGGCCAAGACTATAACAGGATTCAAAAAAGAACTAGATAAATTCATGGAGGATAGGTCCATCAATGGATATAGCCAGAATGGGCAGGGATGGTATCAGTAGCCTCTGTTTGCCAGAAGCTGGGAATGGGCAACAAGGGATGGATCACTTGATGATTACCTGTTCTGTTCATTCCCTCTGGGCCCCTGGCATTGGCCCTGTTGGAAGACAGGATTCAGGGCTAGATGGACCTTTGGTCTGACCCAGTATGCTGTTCTTATGTTCTTAATGTGGCCAGGAGCAGCCTTTCTGCACTGTGCAGGAGAGAAAAGGACGTGAGCTGCTTCCAGCTGCAGGGGAGGAAGGCATGGAGAAGGGATGACCTGGCCCGTGTCTTTGGAGAGCTCATCTCTTCCACACTCCCCTGTGGCTGAAAGCAGCTTGTCCCTTCCTGCCTGCACAGTGTCGAAAGGCAGCTAGCGCCTCCAGCTGCTGCTGGCCATCAACATAACCAAGTGGCCAGCTACAGCGCAGGCAGGAAGCGATTAAGCCCTAAGGATGCACAGTGCACCAGGGCCAGGGAACCCGACTGCAGGGGCTTCAGCAAACTCAGCCAGAGAGGTGACTCAGCAGAGGAGGGTGCCTAGGGGACAGAGCAGTCGCACGCTCCCTGGGGGAAGGTCCTGGGGGAGAGGGGGATGTCAGATGAAGAGGGTGCTAAGCCCTACCCAGGTGATTGCTCTTGAGCCTGCAGGGTCGGGGCACGGACAGGCTAGAAATCGCTGTCTCCCTGCCACTCCACAGCTTATCTGAGGGGCAGAGAGGCTGCCCCGTGCCAGAGCTGCTCAGGGCTTTGGCACATGCAGGGGTTGGCTCTTCCTGGCCAGAACCCAAGCTGGAGAATCTTGGGCTTTCCTAGGGTGCTGGCCCAGTGGGGGAAGGAAGAGCCTGCCAGCCAGGCTGTTGGTGAGCTGAGCCCACTGACCAGGGTCTAGTTCTCCACGCAGTACTGGGAGCAGGACATGCCCCGCCTAGACAGATATGGAGAAACAGCGGGGGCTGGGTGAGGGGGTGGCAGGTGAAGGGACAAAGCAGGAAGAGGACAGCGAGATGGAGAGCACGTAAAGGGCTGCTAGGTGGGCAGCAGAGGCAACATGTAGCCAGCCAATGCCTGGCGCCTGCCCACGCTCACCAGTCACCGCAGCTCACAGCGCGCAGCCAGTGCCGGACAGAAATGGGATGGGGGATGGGGGCCCTGCTGGCTGAGAGCTGGCATGCAGTGGGGGCTGCATTGAGGGACCAGCAGAGGGAGCGGCCAGCCCTGAACACTGCAGCTTTGCCCTACCACCAGCCTTGCACAGTCACCCACATCATTGGCCACTGGAACCCACCCCCCACTCACCACTGGTGAGCAGGTGCCTGGTGAGCAGGGATCCAGCCAGCAGCGGGACCCACCACTACTGGTGGGGAGAGACAGATAATACGGGACAATTTGCCTGTTTTTAAGAAAAAGTTGGGACACCTGCAAGAGTGCTTAAATATGGGACTGTCCCTTTAAAAACAGGACATCTGGTCACCCTAATTTTTTATGAGGAACACAGCTGAAATGCTATAGACACTAATTCAATATCACCAACTCCAAGCATTCAAAAATTATGACTAAGAATCTCCCAACAGGGGTGCTCTTACAGATTTCAGTGTGGGGTGGCAACTTTCAGCAGGGGTCTGGAGTAACTTAGGCCCCTGGAAGTTCTTGGATTTTTTTTGAAGGATAAAATATACAAATCAGGCTATATGGAGAACATTTGTTGTGAATATATTCCATATATTCAATTATAATTCATGTAAGTTTACGACAAACCAAATTACCAGCAAAGGGCAAATAGGTAAGTTTTAATTTTAGCTTTAACATGCAGTATGAAGCCTGGGGTGTGGCAGGGGATCCCCCCAAACACACCCCTAAATGGTGCCCCCTGCCTCCCAGACACATGAAATTATTTTTAAGCCTATTTTGGGTTCTTTTTACATGTCCTGTGGGCTAGAAGCATTGCTATAAATGAAAGCTGAGATTTTCATGCATTCATGTGACTCTAGGCACCAGGGATTAGGAACATCACCAAATGTCATGAGATTTATGATAAAATTCTAAAAGCTGACAACGCTGCTGAATTAATTTTGGCTGTCTTTAATCACAGTATTCTGTGCGTATATTTACTCCATTAACCTGTATAGTATCTGAGCACTAAGACCCTGATTTTAGAGTGCTGAGCAACTGAAGTCAATTGCAAGTACTCAACACTGCAGAATATCGGTCCCCAAATGTAGTTTTAAGTCTTGGTATTAGTCTTGGTAGAGCTATGTGTTCTCTGTGGGTATGTCCACACTGCAATGTAATTCCAGGAGTAATAGAACTTGAGTTAGCAGACCCTGGGTTTGTTAACCTAGGGCTTGAGCATCTACATTCATTTGTAATTGGAAATGGGGGCTGTAGCCATGTGTTGTTGGGGTCGCCCCTCTCTGGGGTGGCTGGGAGCCAGGCCGCTTTGCTATATAAGTCCGGTGAGTCGGGGAGTTAGCCTGGTGGGGCAGGAAATAGTCAAGGGCTCAGGCCCTCGGTACGGGGCTGAGCACAGGGTTCAATGGTAAGCCTGGGCCCTAGGTCAGGGCGGGGCTGCAAACACACAGTTCAAGAGCAAAGCTTCTGAGCGTTGGGGAGAGGAGGAGACTGCCACCCGTGAGTAGGGTGGCAGGGGGGACGCAGGCCCGCCCACTCCACTGCGTCCCAGCCCGGGGCCCTGACAGCGGCAAGCGACCTACTGCTGTGTCTGTGGGGATCCTGGCCGCAACACACTGATCTCAGCTCTGGGTGTGCCACAGCCCGAATAGAGTCGGCTGCCCCCGGGCTACTTCCGACCTCCCCCTCTAGCAGTACCTGCATCTGGTTGGCATCTTCCACAGCATCAAGCACCATGGGCTCCTCGGGGTACTCCGCAAGCGGTAAGCTGGGCAGCTCCTCTTGGTCCCTTCTCACCGGTAGGCTTACTGGCTTCTCCGGCGTCTGGTCAGCATCCGGCCTCAGCAGGTAGGACCAGTCCTCAGGGCGGTCACAGGTGGCAGGCGTGTCCCCAGTGAGAGCTAGGGCACCAGCATCCGGTCTCTCCGGCGGCCAGGCAGCTTCTGAGCCCTGGGGTTGGACTTTTATACTTTCTGTCCTGCACCTTGACCTCTGGGGGGTGGGCGCAGGCTCAGTGGCTTCGCCCACTTTGGCATCCAGAGGGACTCGTCCCTCTCTGGGACAGCTGGGAGCCAGGCCGCCTCGCTACAGGGGCCATATCAGGAAATAGGGGCCATTTCTTGGTTTCAGTAGTTGTATTATATCTCCTCTTTGTTGTATTCTGGGATGGGAGCAAGTGCCGGAATCACAGTAACCATGCTTGCTTAGATTGGTGGCTCTCAGCCTTTCCAAATTGCTGTCCCCCTTTCAAGCCTCTGATCTGCGTACCCCCAAGTTGACCATATTTAAAAATAGTTTGCTTACAAAATCAGACATAAAAATACACACACAACTACTTAAAAGTTGCTTACTTTCTCATTTTTTTACCAAATAATTGAAATATAAATATTGTATTTATATTTCAGTGTATAGTCTATAGAGCAGTATAAACAAGTCGTTGTATGACATTTTAGTTTGTACTGACTTCGATGATGCTTTTATGTAGCCTGTTGTAAAACTAGGCAAATATTTAGATCGGTGGTTTTCAAAGTTCAGGTCACGACCCAGTGCTGGGTCATAGAATGCAATGCACTGGGTCACCTTGTTCAGCACCCAAGGACTCTGGTGGCTTGCCAGTAAAAACAAGTAGTCCCTACCTGTTCTGACGCTACAGTGCACCCCGGCAGAGACCAGCAGCAGGTCCAGCTCGTAGCCGAGGGGCCACAGGGCTCCACGCAGTGGCCCAGCCCTGAGTACCCGCTCCGCACTCCCATTTGCTGGAAGCCAGCCAATGGGATCTGGGGTGAGGGCGGTGCCTGCACGTGAGAGCCACGCAGAGCCACTTGCATGCCTCCACCTAGGAGCTGGACCTGCTGCTGGCCACTTCTGGGGCGCAGCACGGTCCATAGTGCCAGGACAGGCAGGAAGCCTGCCTTAGCACCCCAGCTGCACCGTGGTGTGGGAGCCACTAGAGGTAAGCCTGCACCCCAATCCCCGGCCCCACCCCAGAGCCCGCACCCCCAGCCCAGAGCCCTGACCCCCTTCTGCACCTCAACTCCCTGCCCCAGCCCTGAGCCCCCTCCCATACTCTGAACCCCTCATTCCGAGCCTCACCTGACAGCCCTCACCCCTGCACCCCAACCCTCTGCCCCAGCCCTGAGCCCCCTTCCACACCTCAAACCCCTCATCCCCAGTTCCACTGGGTCATGGGCATCAACAGTTTTCTTCAACTGGGTCATCAGAAAAAAAGTTTGAAAACCACTGATCTAGATGAATTGATGTATCTCCTGGAAGACCTCTGAGTTACACCCCCAGAAGCAGGTATATCCCTGGTTGAGAGCCACTGGCTTAGACTTGCCTGTCTTGGTACCAGTGCTGGCAATGATTTTATGATACTTACGTGATATGCAGAAGGCACACATGCACCCCCAATGTGTGTGCACGCTACCCAGGATACTAAAATCAGTGCTGGTGACACAAGGATATTCATCCCTCTGAATTTTCAAAATTATGATGGATTTGAATATAACGAAACCAAAGTATTCTAATAAATGTAAAGCTTTAAATAATCTCTAGCTAGATCAAAGCTATCTCCAATAATAATAACAGTACAGCTGAGGCAACATGGGTATCAACTGCTCAAGTGTGCATCCAGGGTCCTGTCTGGGCAGGGCTAGTTCTACATATGAGCTCAGGTGTGCAGAGACAAAATTTACTTTCTGGGTATCTCTGAACAGGGTGGATTCATTTAAGTCAAAGTGATTTAAATCACTAATTTTAATAATTTAAATCAGCAAGCAGGTAACCTTGATTTAAATAATTGATTTTAATTGTGTTTTATATTTGAACTTTTTAGTTATCTTCCTAAAAGTTGCTTTTCTTTGGGTGGTAACCATTAAAATATGTTGATTTGCAACTAAAATACAGTCTTTACACCAATTTGGTGCTTCTTTTTGCTAACCAGAAGGATATACAGTTTCTATACGCATTTATTTAAGTACTTGCTAGCTTACTTAGTACTTAATTATCTTACTTATTCAGATTCATAGTTTCTTTTATTTTAGAAAATGGTGATGGATGCATTTCTTAGTTACTAGATTATAGGTTTTTTTACTTGTGATTTGTGTCATGGTCTATTTGGATGGAAATTCAAATCTAATTAAATGCACAAAAATAACACTTTAATTTTTTTACCTTTACTGTGCTGAAAATATAAAGAAAAATATAAAGAAAAATGTTGGGGAATGTTGGTGAATTAAACTGATGATTTCTGGTCACTATGTCCTTCAAGATTTTAAAGCTAGCAGATCTCATTCTCTCACACCTAGTTTTTAGTCATAGATTGGAAGAGGAAAATAAGCTTTTCTACTTTTTCAACTCCTAATTGGTTTCTAAACTTTGTATGAACTAATCATTGAACTAAACTAGACAGAAAATGTAATGTCACTACAGACGCTCCCGACTTAGGCAAGCGTTCCACCGTAACTCTAATTTTGCATAAGTCGGAAACATATACCCGACAACGACAAAAACAAAAACAAAAAAAAAACCCACTCCTATTTCTAGCTTACGGAACTTTTTCTATAAGTGCAGATTTGTGTAAGTCGGGTTTGTGTAACCCGCGGGGCGTCTGTATATATATCCATGGTACACCTCCACCCTGAATACTGCGTGAAGTTCTGGTCAACCCTACCTCAGAAAAAATATATTAGAATTGGAAAAGGTACAGAAAAGGACAAGAAAAATTATTAAAGGTATGGAATAGCTTCCATATAAGGAGAGAATAAAGACTGGGACTTTCATCTTGGAAAAGAGATGACTATGGGGGAATATGATAGAGGTCTATAAAATCATGACTGGTGTGGAAAAAGTGAATAAGGAAGTGCTATTTACTCATAACACAAGAACCAAGGGTCATCCAATGAAATTAATAGGTACAGGTTTAAAACAAACAAAAGGAAGTTCTTCTTCACACAACACTCAGTCAGCCTGTGGAGCATTACCAGGTTATGGTGTGAAGGCCAAAACTCTAATGAGGTTCAAGAAAGAACTAAATAAGTTCATGGAGGATAGGTCCATTAATGGCTATTAGCCACGATGGTTAGGGTTGCAACCCCCTGTTCTGGGTGTACCTAGCCTCTAACTGCCAGAAGCTGGGAGTGGACAACAGAGGTTGGATCACTCAGTGATTGCCTGTTCTGTTCATTCCCTCTCAAGCATCTGGCATTGGCCACTGTCAGAAGACAGGATACTGAGCTAGATCAACCATTAGTCTGACTCAGAATGGCCATTCTTATGTTATGTTCCTAACTGAAATGAAGAAAAAAAATTTCTGCTCCTGCAGAAGCAACTGCTGGTCTCAAAAGCAGGTTTAGCACTTCTGCAAACTCTGTTTAGCCAAGCACTTAGCCAGTGAGTTCCACCAGTTCAGGGATTTGACTTACTTAAACCTTGGCACCAAATATGTACTGCTTAATATTATTTTTTGTTTTTAATGTAAATGATTTTAGTATATTATAGTAAGTTTAGATTGCCAATTTCAAAATTAATTTTAAATAAGGTTTATTAAAAACTGTATTTAACTTGGTCTTTCTATCAATTTTATCCATCCTGACTCCTGAAGCATTTTCTCATCACATGCTTTTCAGATGATCTTGATAGCTTGTAGAAAACGAGATCATTTCGGAATACAAGCTTATGTTCTTTAAAAGGTAGTGAGACAATAGAGACAACTGTAGAAATAAACAGAGTGGCAATGCAATATTAAAGCCTGTTTGATTTTAACTACAGCTACAAAAGTTGACGAGGCTAACTACCTATGAATAGCCATTTTCCTTAAGGGGAAGCTATTATTCAATAAAAGCAAAAGTCATTCCACCAACCTACAGCTCAAATAATCTGCATCTATGGAGGTACTTATCCCAGTTTGCCCTCCCATTAGTATTCTGCACCAGCCTATGAAAGGCCAGCATGAATAGGAATAAACTATACTGGTATGAAAACCTTAATACTAGTAGAACTGTGTCCATACAAATGTGTTGTACCACTTTAACTCTGTTTCTAAACCAGTATTGTTATGTGGACAAGCCCAAAGTTTTCCAGGCATCTCTTTGACACCTCATTTCCCAGCTTTCGATTCATTTTAAAGTGTTCCATTTTACTATACTGCAATGTGCAAGTGAACAGGTAAAGGTTCACAAAAGACCTAAGCCTGTTCTCTCACTGAGTGCGTGGAGTTGAATCATCTTAAAATTAGCCCCTGAATTACACTGGTATAAGATCAGAATCTGGACCAAGAAATTCAATACCATGGAGCTGCAAGGTCCTGTGTAGCATGTAAGCATCCGTGCATTTCCTCACCAACAGAGGAAGGTGATGCTTTCGTCTGTTTGGTTACTTTTTCCTTGGTTTTTGCTGAGACTGTCAACCGGCATTCCAATTAGTGATGGTGGTTTTGTGATGCAGCTACCTGTTCACATAGGCTAAGGAACAGCAAGGAAGTAGTGAGTGAAAGCTGTTACTTTCAAATTAGATGTGATTTTAAATGGTGAAAGATTCCACGTTTCTTTATCAAACCCCCTCCCCGAATTGCCCAGTTCCCTCCAAACTGCAATAATAATTTCCAAAATGGTGTCTAATACACAAAAGATATGGTCACCAACTGGCATTTGAACTGGATGTTATCTAAACTGAATTAAAGATTAGGGAATCAGTAAATGCAACTGAAACCACTTTTAATAATAATGGACCAGATTTAGCAGCCTCTCTTCTTTCGTTAACACAGGAGCTCACTTACTGATGCTTTTTCAGTGTTGTGTTACTGTATGTGCTACATGCTTCCTGGGAACTTGACCTATGCTATAAATAGACACAAACTTGGCATTTGTGGAATCTAATTCAGCAGTGTAAAATGAGAGGTATGCTTTACAGGCAATTATCAATAATGTTAGCAAAGCATGACTCTTGCCATGAATAGAATATAGCAATGAGACTGTACCAACACAGTAAAAATTGCAGACTTAACATAGACTGAGAAGTTCTGATCCTGCTGGATGCTGAGGGTGCTCAATTTCCATTAGCCAAAGGCAGTGCAAGTTGCTCTGTACCTCTCAGGAAGCACTTAGCACCCTACAGGATTGGACTCTCAGCTTGTAAATCAGGAGTTTGGAAAATATGAAGTCATTGTGGGTCTCTGAAATGTTTCCTAATATAAGCTATTTTTAATCTCATTGGAGGAGCTAAAATTGTGACTGTTTTACTTTATGGTCACATGGTGCTGGCTCTCCTCCTTGTTTCCAAATACATTAAAAGCTGCTAAAAATACCCTGACTATTTTCTTATGTTACTTTTCTCTGTAAACTATCTCTTTAGTTGCCACGAGGATGTTATGTGATTGTGACTTGGAGGAGAGGTGGGTTGTGCAGTTGTGAATGAGAGAGCAAGAGGAGGAGGGTCCACATCACTCTAGTGGTCCACACAAAGGAAGATTGAGAGTTCCTGTACTAGGCCCCTGTCTCCTTCACTTTTAAGTCCCTCCTTAAAACCCATTTTCTCCATGCTTTGTATGGTGAACCTTGCTGAATTATATAGAAAGTCCCCTTTGTTGTACTCCTTGGCTGACCTCACTCTATGACCGTGATCATCAAAGAGTCAGGAGCAGCGGTCCATTCTTGTATAACTGGAAAGCTCCAGCACTAGCTAGAGTCTGGTTCTAGGACCCTGTGAGGGTCCCAGAGCTCAGGCTCCAGCCTGGAAGTCTACACAGCAATTAAATGGCCCCACAGCCCAAAGAACAATGCAACAGAAGCTGTCACTCAGAAGTTTTTGTGAACTAGTTCAGAACTGGTCAAACATACAACCATTCGATAAATGATCTCCCAGCCATATTTGTATCATTGTTATTTATACAAGAATTATCAAAGTGTTCAGCACACTCCAGCCAAAGTGGGGAGGAAGATTAGGTAAAATTCACACAAGGGCAGAGGTTATCTTGTACCATTTAACTTGGGTCTTATGTGACCTTGTGTGGGCCTTGTGCTCTGGAGTGAATTTCATCTTCTGTCTACCCTAGAGGGGAATCATTTTAGACGTCTTTGAAATATGATCTGATTATGGAAATTATAGAAGTCCATTCTGAAAGGTACGCTACTGATCTTGGAAAACTGTAACCAATGTGTCACTTTCTAGCTTAAAATAAATATTTATGCAAACTAGATGGGGAAACTTGAGCAGGTGTAAACTGGCATAGCTCCATTGGGGAAGAATCTGGTTCACAGCATCAGTGTTTTTTTGGATACGTAGTTTGATTACCTTATCCCTGCCCCTTGCTTTTCCTACATCCTACCTTTATGTGCCAACATTTTTCATTGAAGAGTTGCATTTAAAAAAATAATAATAAAAGCTTTGTGTGTAATGTCTGATAGAAAAGCTAGGCTGGCAAAAAAATAGTAATCTCTTGTTGATGACAGAGCCTGGGAAAGACCTCTTGGGTCATCTTGTCTAAACAGCAACATAAAGCACAATTTTCCTCCTAGACTGGTTCCTCATTTGTTTTATCAAGCTGCCTGCTAAACAACTCCAGGACAGCCCACCCCAATTCCCTCTTTAGGCAGATTGTGCCTTTGTCGAGTTGCTCATACTGCTGATAATTTTAACATGTAACTTTTAGTTTGAAACTTGTTGCTTCTTGCTATCTCCATTTTCAAGCATTGTAAATAATCGCTCCCCTACCTCATATCTACAAATATTTGAAGCAGTAATGTGAGTTAGCACAGTCCTTTTAATCACCTTTCCATCAAGCGGCGAATGGTAAGTTTCCGTAGCCTTTCAACTTGGTTCATGTACCCTAATCTTTTTATCATTCCTTTATCCTCCCTCTCTGGATTGTCTCAAATTTATCTACAGTATATTCTTTCTGCAAGGTTCCTAGGAGAAGAGATTGGAAGGCTCTTCGGATTATTAATGGCTACAGAGCCTTTCACCTTGGGGTCACTCGTTTAAATCCAGAACAAGTGAACCCTGACCAAAAGCCAGTATCATCTGAAGACTGTTCAGTGGCCTCTGGGAAAAGTTTTGATGATCATTAGATGCTCAAATACTATAGCAGTGAGAGCTCTATAAGTACCTAGATGGATGGACAGATGGTAATTAGACTGAAATTTCCAGTAGACTGGTTGCTACAAATAAAATAAAGTAAAATGCCACAATTGCCATTCACAGCAGAGCGTCCAAGGCCCAAACAGTAGCCAAAAGACCAGAGACTTGAACCACCCTTTTACCCCAGGAAGTATCCCATCCAGAACAGAACTAATCATGTTGCCAGGGCTGTGTGGGGAAACTTGTACTACTGTGGATGGCGTTGGACCCATTCTGTTAAGTAATCATGAAGGTTGTCATCCTGGCACCTTTCACAAGCTTTAATTTTTGTGTCTCCTACATTTCCAAATGCACGATTCTGAACTGCTGCTGAGGGTTGGCCTTCACTGCAGAGTTAACTGGAATTGTCTACACTGTGATGTACCCTTGAGTTGCTGTGTCCTCGCTGGAGCTGCACTCAATCATGTGTGGCACTAAAACTAATAAGGGCAAATCCCATAATGCTTTGCACTGTAGTAACCTGAGATGTTTTATGAATGTACACTATGAATTGGGGGAGAACTTGTTTGGCCACATGGTAGGAATAATGTGAAGCCATTGGAGAACTGCAGCACTCAAGTGCACTAGCCTGCGTCCACACTGCAGAGTTGTTTTGTTAACAGCTCGGTTGTGCTCACTTGAGTTCTAACCTATTCCCCCAGATGGGTCAGCTAACTCGATTACCAGCCCCATCACACTCAAGGAGTTCTGTGTGTGAACAGAATGCAAGTTAGGTGCAACACTCGAGTTTCAACTTGAGTTAACTTTGTGGTGAAGATTAATCTTGTAATGCTGCACTAAGAGCCTTCATCTCCCACTGCGGTCAATGGGAACTGAATGAAAGTCATCCCTGGAGGTGCTTAGAATCTTTTACAGTCAGGCTCAGAACTAGAGTGCGATAGTTCCAAATAATATCATACGCATGCTGTTCGAAGAGGGTAATTACTTTGCTTTTCATTTCTGGCAGGCTGGGGACATCGGCAGGTAAAGTTATGCTGTATTGAGGATCTTTTCCTCTGGCTCAATAAGGAGCCAGATTTTATTGGATTTTATTTTATCAGGATCTCCAAACTTGTCTTTATTTCAAAGGCTGATTCCGCATGCCCACAGTTTAAACCTCCTTGTTAAGATGACTCCATGGGTTGGCAATACTACACCTCAGGACATATGTATTATCTACATATTCCACCAAACATCTGTGATGGTGTTTGATACAGTTGTAGCTCCAGCGTGGATTAAATTGACATGAAAAATAATAGGCTGAGATACATGCTGAAGGATACTTAGATAATGTTTTTTCAAACTTTTTAAGTGATATGCACCCTGTTTGTGGAAATGTTCCTTAGTTTCTAATATTAATTTGTATTGAATGACATTGCAGTAGCATAAAATCAGTTAAGACAAGAATAGAAGAAAAATCCATATACCAGTTTTGATAAATCAGCATCACAGTGAGTTATTTTTAATTGCACTCATTTAATATTTGTTGTAACATAAAGTAACTAACCTTGAAATTACATGTCATGGGTTCTGAGAGGTTGGGAAGCTACTGAAATTCACACAATATAGGATACTGTAAATCTAATGTGAATGGTAGGAAACTAACATTCAAACTGCTTGCACCCTACACATTTTTGGGGGGAGGTCGGTGTCAAATGAACACTTCCATCTCCATGGTTGTCAATCCAGCCCTTTTTCAAAGCATTAAGTTCCCTTCCTTTCTTTTCATTTTTAGACCCACCGTTGTGCAGTTTGTATATAAAACATGAAATTAAGAGAAAATACATCTGAATGAGCTAGGATATATTGAAGATTTCTGTCTCTTAGCAGAAAAAGTTAACTTGTTGAACCGAGCAGATTTCTAGTAGTTGAGTTCATTGGTCAGGAGAACATGTGCCTTCAACCTGAGGGGCTTTAACAGAGATACTTTAGTCCTTATGTTAAAGGGAGGATCCCTGATATGCAAATTCTTGTGGGATTTGTATGTTGTAATTGCCAAATACACATAATGAAGAGAGTGAGTTGAGGACTAAGGGCCTGATTCCACAAGGTTCAGAATATATCATGAAAGGGGCCGAGCACCCTCAATTTCCACTGAGTACCCTCAAGTTCTGGTCTAGGCGCAGTAATAACCCCAATTCAGTATTCTGTAGTCAGCAATCAACGCCTGCACCAATGCTGACTGCTAAATATACACAACGGCACACATAGATCAATTGAACTAGCAGAGACTTTCCTCTGCTGCACACTCAGTTGGTCCAAGCCCCAGCTTGTCCTTTTCTACACTTAGAGCTTGATGAGCTACATGAATTGCTGGCCACCAGTGCTGAACTGGTGCTACTCTCAAAGGCAGACATGGACTGAGGGTGACTACAGAAGTTCTCAGCACTTTGAGCAGTTTTTGAGAGAAAGCAGAACTCTAGAAAAGGAGCTCCATTCTTCAAACCCTCAGCCTAGTAAACCCAGACTCTGTGTCTGGCCGAGGGTTTGAAGAGGAGGATTTTTTCTAGAGTTCCGGGGTGCCACATCTCTGAATTATAATGCTTAAGTTGCAATTTACTCTTGACTCTTGCGTACCAGTCAGACTGGAGTGCTATCCTGACATGCCATAATGAGATCCTCTTAATCCCTGGGTTGGAAATTAGGAGGTAGCGTGCTTTCTCTCCTGAAGAAGGAACTTTTATTGTTAGCCATGACTCCTTATCTCATTAAGGATGGCTTTAAAGGCCTCTTAAACAGTCCTATATAATTATTTGGTGGGGTGGCATTGCAGGGTTTTGAGGCTGGAGACAAAGAGTTAAAATTTGGAAAAATTGTGGTGTCTCATAGCTTGTACAAAGTCTCTAGAGACCTACTCCGCTACCAGAAGAATCTCTATTCTGAAGGCTTTTTGCAATTTGGCCACATTTCAAAGGAAGGAGGAAAGAACAACAACCAGAAAATATGGTGTTTGCTAGCTAAAAGGAGAATATTTGGCAGCCTACTAGCAGGTCGTGATGGATCAGTTTCAGAACTGAAAAGGAAAATAAACTCAGGAAACTGCAGTATAAATAGATCTGAGATAGAGCAGGTGCCCAGATCTAGCTTGCAGTTACAGCCACGCCTCTCAAATTGCAGGGATCTGTAGCAGTGTCAGGCAGGAGGTGAATACCTTTAGATAGAAGCCTGGAATAACCTTACTGGTCAGTAGCCTCAGTTGTAGTCTCTTATTGTTGTGGTTTAGGTGCTCAGCTACCTTTGTGATGAGCATAGGATAAAAACCTGAAGAGCTGCTTCGCAGAATAAGGGTGTATATATTTTTTTCCATTGTAGCTATTATTTCCCCTTTTTCATCTGCCTTACAGGCCTGGCATATACATTCATGTGAATAGTAGGAAAGATGGTTTCTGGAGATTAAACCAATCCACTCAATTACACTGCTGGTTTGAGGCATTAAAATACAGACATTACATGGGTCAACATTTCTGTTCTGCATGTAACCACCGCTGCCAAACCACCCAGGTCACCTGTGGGCTAGAGGAAGCAGCTGGACCAATAAGCCAAATAGTCTTCCTCTGATCAGACCGCCTATAAGTTGGGCTGTTTGTTTCACGTGGAACTCACTTTCATACCTTCCTTCCCTTTGTTTAGAGATCCTTCTCTGGGCATCTGCATTACCATACCTGAATCTTGAGGGCTCTTTTTTTCCAGAATTAGAGGTGAATCCTATGTTTACCAAACCTTTGGACTATTTCAAGGAGGGCATTTAGACTAAGTGCACAGTCAACTAAAATAATCTTTGCATCTAAATATCACAGTGTTTAGGGTGGAGCACAACAGTTTTAACTGTGGCTTGACCCTTAGCTTTAAGCTCCTTCAGCCTTTCCATCTTCCACTGTTTAGCTTACTCCTTTCCACTAATCTCCTCTGTCAGTATTAAAGTTTGAGGGCCACATTCTGCTCACCCTCTTCATTCAATAGTCCCCATAACTTCACTGAGTGTTTTGTGTTTAAAGCAGGCAGGATTTGATCCTGGAAGACAACACTACATTTCACACAGTATGATTTTCTGATGAGGAAAGTGGAAAAGATGCTCGAGGATCCATTCTTGGGAAGTTGAATGTTTGCTGCAGAATACTGTTTGTAGCCAACTGGGGATAAAATTCATCTCAGTTGCACAATCATATGATCACATCTTTCCATCTTTCAATGTTGCTAAGACACAAACATTCCTCTTTCTTCTGGACTTCATCTGGCTTAGGGCTGTGCAAACCCTGTATGTTTAATTTGCATGAGCCTGCAGGTTCACTTAAAGTTTTGGGTTGATCCACATGAACAAACTGGAGATACTTTGAAAATGCATCCCTCCCATAATTTTATGTCAAGTAACTTGACTTGAGTTGCTCGTCTGTTGTTAATCTTAAACAGGTGAATCTTCCCAACTCTGCTCCACCCCAGCCCCCGCCCACACTCCACCCCTTCCCCAAAGCCCCCACCCCTGCTTCACCGAAGCCCCGCCCCCACTCCCCGGAGGACTGCTGCAGGGTCCGGACCCTGCACTCATTGCGTGGTAAGTGGAGCAACCCGGCCCCAGCCAGCTTTGCTCCCCTGGCTCCCAGCCTCACTGCTGGTGACTGCTGGGGGGCAGTTCCCCCCATAGCCAAGGCAGGGGGGCTGTGTAGGGCACCAAAATGGCTAGGGATGGCCATACAAACTCACCCATAGAGCTGCTGAAGATTTTTTGTGTGTAGATTTTTATGTAGATTACTGTTGTGTTCTAACCAACAACAGCCATGGTATTTTTAGCTCTGTTCAAAATATGGGAAGAAAAATCAGGCTTGCCAAGTGGCAAGGGACAAAATCAATGGGAGAGGGAGAGGAGGGGGGGATTAGTTCCAGCTTTTCACAAATGCATTCTCAGAAGGAAAAATTTATTTGCTTAATAAAAACTAGAGCAATTATTTCACTTTCAATGCCATTTGACATTAACTCTCTGATTCTGGTGGTGCAAGGATCAGTTCTTAATATATTTAGAGAGACAAGGTGGGTGAGGTAAGATCTTTTGTTGGACCAACTGCTACTGGTGAAAGAAAGTGCAAACAACAATATATTTAGAGCAGTTTATGAATGAAAAAAACTTGGCTTATATTAGTATATCTTAGATGAGCCCTAAGATGTGAATTTTAACCCAGAGAGTTATAGCAGGATGACTCATAAGACTGCTTTTTTCAATTTAGTTTATGTCACTTGGAAAGCAGTTTAAACTAAAGCAAAAAAAAAAGCAACTCTTATTCTGGAATTCAATCGGAGGTAGCGCATATCGATTTTAATTACACTGGTATAAATGGTAAAACTTTCCCATGTAGACAAGCCCTTAAAATAGAGGTTGTATTGTTATTATTATGGTAAAAGTTGCTAATGGATTGCCCATTGTGGCTCACTGACATAAGCACTCAGGATGAAACTCCCCAAAAAGAGAACTAAAGATGTCATGCAATAACTGCACCTAAAGTAACACTCAGGGCTTGTCTACATCAGAAAGTTGCAGCGCTGGTGAGGGAGTTACAGCGCTGCAACTTAGGAGGTGTACACATCTGCAGGGCACCACCAGCGCTGCAACTCCCTGTTTGCAGCGCTGGCCGTACTCCCGTTTTGTCTCGGGTGTAGAGGATCCAGCGCCGGTGATCCAGCGCTGGTAATCAAATATAGACACTTACCAGCGCTTTTCTTGACCTCCGTGGAATAAGCAGGTATCCCAGCATACCTGAGGAAGCCTCTGGTAATCAAGCTGGTCTCCTTCCCCGGCTTGCTCTCGCGTTCCCCGAACCCCGAGCAAGCAGGTCTCCTTCCCTGCAGTTTGCAGGGTGGTTCGGGGAACGCGAGAGCAAACCGCGGCGAAGCTGGTCTCCTTTCCCGGTTTGCTCTCGCGTTCCCCGAACCCCCCTTGAAGCCGCCCAACAGCGCTGCAGTGTGGCCACATCTAACACCACTTGCAGCGCTGGTTGCTGTAAGTGTGGCCACTCTGCAGCGCTGGCCCTATACAGCTGTACTAATACAGCTGTAACAACCAGCGCTGCAAAATTTTAGATGTAGACATGGGTTATCTCAAAGTAACATTGAGCGCCCTTATTTGTCTGGCAGCTGTAACTCTGAAACTTAGACCATGTCTACACTACAAAATTATGTCGATCTAAGTTATCAACATACAGCCTCCGGAGTATTACGCCACTTGTGCGTGTAAACAGTATTCTTTTTGTGTCAGCGGTGCGTGTCCTCACCAGGACTGCTTGTATCAGAGTGCAGAGGGTAATGCACTATGGGTCAGTATCCCACTGTGCAACTCGTCATCATCCAGCACTGTGTGTTTTGGGAAGTTTTTGCAATGCCTAATGGGACCAAAATGAGTCACACAGTGCGATTGGGAACATGGGGGTCAACCTGTCATAATGCAGTGTTCTCCATCCCATAACTTCCATCTGCAGCCCATAATATTTCACACCTCTTTTCAAAATCCCTGTAAACTCGCATGTCCCTCCTTGCTGTCTGCCATCTCTGACAGAAGCCTGGAGCCTGCAGTGCCCTGCACTATTGCTATGAGCATTGCAAGCATGGAGCGCCTGATCCTGCAGTATTTGCAAGAGGAGCTGAAGGGAACATGACAATTCCCTGAAGGCTAGATTGCTGTGGGACATAGAAGAAAGAGTTCAAGGCTGTTGGTGATGTTCATACTAGGGCAGACCCAATGGTCCATCTAGCCAGCCACTAGTCTTCTGACAGTGGCCAGTGCCAGGTGCTTCAGAAGGAGTTAACAAAACAGGGAAATTTCAAGCAATCCATCCTTTGTCATTCAGTCCCAGCTTCTGGCAGTTGAAGGTTTAGAGACACCCATGGAGTATGATGATGTGTTCCTGACCATCTTGGCTAAGTCGTCTTATCAGAATAGGGGCAGATTGTAAATGTAGAGAGAGAAGCTAGATTTCAATGATTGCATATTTGGGGATGTCATGCTTTGGTTAGATCCCAAATGCATCCTCTGTGTCCAACTGACTAAAGTTCAGGGATTACACATCCTCACTAAAGCATGGGTGTTCAGACACTAGTTTTGATTTGGTTCATCTCTATTTACATATTTCCCTACAACTTATAAATTAATTAGGAAGGAAATAAAAACCAAAAACTTTTGAAATAAAACAGAGCTTCCTAATGGACTAAGGAAGTTCTCCCAAAGTGCACACCTGCTTCTCCCCTACTTCATGTTAGCTTTTATAGCTCTGCTGCTGGCCCAGCCTTCCTCTGAGATTTTTTATGACCATTAAGAAACTTCATTTTTTTTTATGGCAGCAAACAATCCTTGGGCTCTGAACAAGGCTATAATAAAAAGCATCTTGCACAAAAGCATTGGTAATCAAGGGAAAAAGTGCAGGACTGCTTTGTAAATTTTGATTTTCTAAGGTCACCAAAATGTAAATATGTATTCCAGGGCTGTAACAAACAGTGCATTGAAAAAAGTGCCTGTATAAAACAGCCAATTATCTAGCTGGGGAGAAACTGTTGAAAATTGCCATGTGTGCATTAAATTGCCCTTTTGGAATTGTATTTACGGGTGCCACACTGTCATTAAATCCTATCTTAGAGTGACTCAAACTGTAGGCCAGCACTTAGTAAATATTGGAGAGGAGAAGTTTCAGAATGCTGCTGTGGGTTTAGATAATTCTTTGTGTCCCTCCCTAGAATACTGTACAGAGTGGAGGGTATGTGATTATGGTGAAGTGCTTCATTAGAAATTAAACTCGAGTGAAAGGCTCTCCAAGATTTTACTGCCAAAAAGCTCTGGGACTCACCTGCTTTTTCTCCCCCCTCATCAGTATGCACTGAACAGTGGACCTGAAATACTGCTGTAAAATGTGCCACTAAGCTGCCGGAAGAATTCCAGTCTAGTCAAAAATTTCGTTATGGGTTCAATAGCATGGTAATAGCTCTCCCGGTTATCATGTCTGAGCAAGAACACAATCCTGTGATCTCATTCTGAACTACTCTTGGGGATTTAGGTGTGTATATGGAGGCTTCCGCACCAGAGGTGAGGAGCAGATCTGAAGATGAAGAATATTAAGTTTAGATGTAGGGGATATACTCTATTCAGGAGACACATCTGGAACTTCCATTGTTGCAAATGATTTAAGAGGGCATAGCAAGCAGAAAGGGCGCCCATAAAATGAAAGGACAAAATTTTCAAACTTAGAGGCCTGAAGTTAGCCCCTCCCCATTCATATTTTGGCACTTAATTAAGTGACTGGATTTTCAAAGGTGTTGAGCAGTCAAAACTCCCATTGACTTCAGCAGGGTGATCAGCATTTCTAACTGTTTCATGTAGAAACATGAAATTAGGCACCCAGTTCTACACATGCGAGCTTGAAAATTCTTGCCTCAAGTTCTGCAGGGGGGTAACTTACATTTTTTAAACAAACCTTTGAAGAATTGAAGTATCTCTTCAGGATGTGTTGATAACAGACAGGAGGGCAGAGTCTGAGACATACTGAAATCCTCAGAGCTCAGAACGTCATGTAATCAATTCTCTCAAGTACCATTTACTTGTCTGCAGGGCACCTACAACCCTATCAGAGCATGCAGTGTGGGCCAGTGCTTTCACCCAATACACCTCACTTGGGACGCGGTGCTCTCCTTCCATGCAACAACATACAGAAAGAGAGAACTTGCAGTCAAAATTCCTGGTTTCTGGCCCCCAGCACAGTGAAACTTGCCAGCTCTGATTTTCAAGTTTTGAACCAAATGGAAACATAAAGCAAAGCTCAGGAGATGTGAAACTACGTGAACCAACACTGAAGGAAATGAATCCCTGTGAACTGAAACTACCAAGTGCCATACAGCTCAAGCCAGCAGTGAAAGATGCAAGTGTGTGTGTTCAATTATTTTTTACAGTTCAGAACACCAGAATGTGAGTTTCATTGTTGCGTGGGACAGGAGAGGTCATACACCAGGGGTTACATTTAAATGGCATCCAATGTTGCTGATGTATTGCATTTAGATGTCTAACCATTGACCCTGGCTGTACCTGGAAATCACAGTGTGTCTCACAGAGGGGCCATTAATCATGCTCACAGTTTCTTGCCTGCAATATTGGTAGGTGGGACAAGCCTCCCTAAAATCAGGGTCAATTTATTTTTCAAAAAAAATACTGTAATTGCTATTGAATGCTGTAAATGAACACTGTTCTGTGCTTTGGTATCTTTCAGATTCCGACCTGAGCATGCGGACACTCAGCACACCCAGCCCAGCGCTAATATGTCCGCAGAATTCTCACGGCTTCCAAAATGGCCGAGGATCTTCCAGTTCTTCATCCTCAGTCACCGGGGAGACAGTTGCTATGGTCCATTCACCTCCTCCAACCCGCCTTACTCATCCTCTCATCCGGCTGGCATCCAGACAGCAGAAAGAACAGGCCAACATAGACCGTCTCCCAGACCACTCCATGATCCAAATTTTCTCTTTCCTGCCTACCAACCAGTTGTGCCGTTGTGCACGAGTGTGTCGCCGCTGGTATAACCTTGCCTGGGACCCACGGCTTTGGAGGACTATTCGCCTGACAGGCGAAACAATCAACGTAGACAGGGCTCTTAAAGTGCTGACCCGGAGGCTTTGTCAGGACACGCCAAATGTATGTCTCATGTTGGAGACGGTAATTGTTAGTGGCTGCAGGCGGCTCACAGACAGAGGACTCTACACCATTGCCCAGTGCTGTCCAGAACTGAGGAGGCTAGAGGTGTCAGGCTGTTACAACATCTCCAATGAAGCAGTCTTTGATGTGGTGTCACTGTGTCCAAACCTTGAGCACCTGGATGTGTCAGGTAAGTGAAAGTATTTAAATAATATAATCTAGATTGAGAGAGACAGGACAATCCTGTGCAGAAGTGAAAAGGGGGAGATAAGGCACAGAGGGGCAGAGAATAACCTGGCCCCTATAGCTGCACCAAGAAGACAAGCCCCTCCTCCCGCCCCTTTTGTCTTACCTATCTAGGTGTTAATACTCCTCATCACATTGTATCAGTGCACAGGATATAGTGGCAGTCTTTGTACTGCAGGAGTTGTTTCCGTACCTCTCCCTCTGAAGCAGCGAGCACAGCTGGCCCTCTACAGTGAGGAGTGCACACTATACCCTCTTTAAGGATGGGTAGCGCAGCAACTGGGCTTTCTAGGAGCACAAAAGTTATATAGCCCTGAAGTAAGGACAGTGCGTTTGGAAGGCCAAGACCCACAGCTCGGGATACGTTTTGACATCTAGGCACTGCCTAATTTTGTTTGGGACTTGACTAATGTACATTAGGGACCGCCTTAGCTTCGATGTGGTGTTGCAGTGGTTTTGAGCAGCAGAGATGCCTTTGCTGATGGTCCCCAGATGTTCTGTCGGGAGGCAGGAGGTTGTCATTAGAGGTCAACCATAGGGAATTTTGCTCCCCCTGTGCATTGATCAGAGCTTGAGTTGGAGGATGGGCCTCAATGGAGGCACTGGGATTAAATTCAGCACTGAGTTAGACCCTCTGCATGATCCCACAACTGCACTGGGTGTAGTCCAGGGCTGAATTAAGTTAACTGGTTCAGCTTACCCATTGCACAGACATAAATGACTGAATAGGGAGCTGAGCAAAATGGTGTAAAGTGCTACCCCCTCAGAATGGCAATTCACCCACTTTCCATAGGTATAAATGACTGCACCAGGCACGTGGCCATGGAAAATCAGGCCCATTGATTCTGATTTTATTTCACACTGGTGTTCTGGGTTATAACTGGTGATTTGAATGTTACTGCCCTTCTCGCAGATGAAATCTGTCTCCACGGTCGCAGGGTGTCTTGATGGCATTCTTTTGACCTGTTGGTGAGCACAGGACTTGACTCCCTGTTGCCATGCACATTGTGCAATTATTTACATTGCTACTAGTGGTTCAGAATAGTAGTGTGTTTGGCTCAGTTGGAAGAGGTTCAAGACAACAAAGAATCAGACCCACACAGCCTATTGACAATGACCTTGCTGAAAGGCACACATCCTTTGCAGATACAGTAACTCCTCACTTAAAGTCGTCCAGTTAGCATTGTGTCGTTGTTACATTGCTGATCAATTAGGGAACATGCTCGTTTAAAGTTGTGAAATGGTCCCTTCTAACCTCGCTTGGCAGCCGCCTGCTTTGTCCACTGCTTGCAGGAAGAGCAGCCCGGTGGAGCTAGCTGGTGGGGGCTTGGAACCAGGGTGGACCGACAGCACCCCATCAGCTTTCCCTATCAGCTCCCTGCTCCCCTGAGTTCCCTGTGCAGGGAGCTTAAATTCATAACTTTGCTAGACACTAAAAATCATGGACTGAATAGAGAAACTGGATTTATAGCTTATTACAACAATCTATAACCCACTAACAACCCCCCAGTTGTTCCCCCCCCCCTTTATGACTGGAAGTGTGTTAATGGTTGATTGGTCACTTGAAATATGTGTTAGCTACTTATGCTAAACAATCTGTTCAGACCTTGTATTTAGCTGTGATACTCTGAGTAGCTTTCACAGACCTGAAGAGCTCTGTGCAAGCTGGAATGCTTGTCTCTCTCACTAACAGAAGTTGGTCCTATAAAAGATATTACCTCACCCGCATTGTCTCTCTCTACAGAGTCCACCAGGATGAAAAATGTGGCTAAGATCCCCTACAAAAATAGAACTAGAAATATAAAATGTGTCAGTCAGGGTTGCCTTGTGTTTCATTTAAACATTTATCTGCAGAGCTAAAGTCCTTTATACTCAGCACTGGACTAGTGTACGTGACCCCGGAAATGGAAGTAACTAGAAATGAAAAAGTCTTCCTGTCCTGTCCCCAGACTGAGTGATCCACAAAAGTAAACACAGGCCATGCCCTGGGGCCTGGACCCGTGAGGTCCTAAGCGCTTCACCTGCGACTAACTTCAGTGGAAGTTGAAAGCCGTTAACCTTTATTCAGAGCAAAATTAGGATCATTGATTTCAGTGGGACTTTAACTCTCACATAAACTAATTAAAGCCAATGAAGTCCCATCAGTCTGAGTTCAGAATCAGGTCTGATGGATCTTTTATTAGAAGAATGACTTTAGGATTTAGCCTGAATGCCATAGGTACTGAAAAAATAACGTGGATTTTAAAATTATTTCTGAACAATACAGGGCAACTATATTTTTATAGCATCTTCTTACATACTGTGTACCATACTTTGCATAGTTAAATAGAATTACAGTTAAAAATGAAAGCAGAAGGAAAGGAAAACTAGAGTCTATGCAAATATGAGCAGATGTTTTCATACTAAATTTAAAAACAGGTGGACTGTTCCAAATGCCCAGAGTTACAGATGAAGATTTTCTTATATCCAAAGAAGTGAAATTGCCAAAGGAGGAGGAAGAGACTGATAGTAAATCAGTCCGAGATATGGGGAGAAGATTGACTGACAGCAGAATTCGGTCTCTTCTCTCTCTTTAGTTACATCAGTATAAAACTGGAGTGACTTCATTGATGTACATGAACTTACACTAGTGCAATTAAGAGTAGAATTTAGACCAAGTTCAAGGAGTTCAGCTGAAATAAGTGCATGAAGAATTGTAATAATTAATGCAACACAGGTAAGAGGTTTTTAACTCTGAGTTCTAGACATAGTTACAGGCAAGTACACAGATAAATATGTGTAATAATGTTGTTTTTTTTTAAATTATCTTGGCATTCTCTCTGAAGTTTATATCAGGTGGCCATTCTATTATTAAATGCTTATTTTAATCATAAAACTCAAACAGTATCATGGGAACATCCATAAAATGAAAATGTCAGGAAATCTTATGTATAAGAGGTTTACATTAACTTTGCAAATATCCTACAAACCTCACCACTCAGGCATTTTAAAAAATGCTTCCATATGTTTTTGATGGTGACTAGATCAAATTACAAACAAGTGACAGTTTATCACCTGGCTTGAATGCTCCTAGTAAGATTACAGCAATAATCAGTTATACTTGATTTCCATCCAGTACAAATGTTAGCTGTACTGGTGAAGAAGCAGTTGCCTGGTGAGCCAATGCTCAACCGGACGTTGTTTCAGAAAGAAAAGTTTGTGGAACTCATGATAAACTAACAAGAGTTGGCAACAGTGAAGCCAGACCAGCTCTCTCAGGCCCACATGCACCCACTTTTCTACTTTCAACACACACTTCAGTGCCTCTTTTGGGAAATCTGCTATTATGCATGTTTGTGCAAGCAAAGTAAATGAGCAACTGAGGCAATTTTGAACCTGATGCTTACTAAGCCATCAACTCTGGCTACCAGAGTCCTGTATTCAGCTGAAGTTACTGGAGCCACACAAGAGGCCTTTTTATACCACTGATTCAAATCTCTTCATTGTGAACTCAGCCCTTCACATTCTTTAGGTAGATAAACTAAATACCATGCAGCTTAGCCAGGGGGAATCTTACGGGTTGACCTTAAAAGAGGAGGCCCTTTCTACTCTGTATGGACATTAAAGATCAAGTTAAATCTCTACAATTTATGGAAAGTGACATAGGGAGCCTTAATTTCTAGAGGTGTGAATCATAAGCATCTGCACTTCAGTGATCAAATGTGTGTTTAATTGAAATGCCTTGGGAGAAAAAGCATGATACAAATATAAAATGTAGTCAACCATTAGTTTCTCTGTATTTATTTTTGTAAGGATTGTTACTGTAGAGTATGCTCCCACTCTGACATAAAAATAGCGCTCACCACGTAACAGTTAAAATATTAGATCAATTAGATTAGCAATCGACCATCCAAACACGGGGTATAACTCAAATAAGACTGGAGCCCAAATGTAACTATTCATAGTAATTGTTGCGTTAAAAAGAAATGTAGGTGATCAGAAATAAAAAATCCCCTTTTCATCCGACCACCTTAGCAGCTTTGGACAATTTTTTTACATTTCTGTCAGAGTGGCCTTCTCTCTTATTTACTTGCATTAATAATCAGGAATTTATCCCTAGGAAATTTCAAAGTTACTCTTTGTTACAGGTAGGAGCTGAGAATGCTCAGTTCAGACAGCTGTTCCTGGGTCCTGGTTTGAAATCAGACCAAGAGATATGTAATAATATAAATAATATAAAGATCCCATATTTTCAGTATTTACAAATCAAACATTTTATTGTGAAATCTGGATATGCGGCAGCTCTATATAGATCTTAACCACATTTGAGGAGTTAGCTCAGGAGCAAGTTAGAACAAAATGTTTAATTTCTAATATGCATATAATTTTGATTGAAAAATGATTTGATAGGCATAAACCCAGATAAAAAGATGGGAGACAGATTTGGATAAAAAGAAATTGATCTGGATTAACGGGTCACTATATCGGAAAGGGGATATACTTTCTTCAAGTTGTATAGCTCCTAAAGAAATTTTTATAAATTATATATAGGTGGCATTTGACTCCAGTTAAGAGCAATCAGATTTGTGCTTCCAAGAGGCATTCTGTGGGGGATTGTGGGGAAAGGGAAACATACTTGCACGTTTGGTGGTTGTGACCTATGACCACTTGCAAGGAAATGAAAAGAGATTCTTATGACAAAACGCCAGCTTCCTAGAGATCCCTGGACCTGCTTACTTAATGCTCCAGTAAGAAGCCAGTAAATTAATTTCTTTTTATTGTTAGCAGCTAGACGTTGTATTACACATTACTGGAAAAATGTGACCCTCCTCCCTCCTCCTATGGAATTGTGGGATAGTAAATATGAATTGTCTTTGTAATGGAAAAGCTTTCACACCAAGTATGTGCACAAGAGAAGTACCAAAAAGAAGATAGGTATTTAGAAATGTTGTCCCCCCTGTTTAGTATAGTCCAGAGAGGGGGACTCCCCAGCCAGCAAGCCAGAATCTTGAGCCAGGTTCTTTGAGTATTAACCTGATCCTGAATAAGTAATGTACAATGTAGTAGGTTAATGTTTATATGTAACTTTGCTTTAATAATTCATTAAACGGCATTCATCAGACTCCATGGTGAAGCCTTCATAACACATTGGCCTGATTCTTATCACCATTGAATCAAGAGGAAAATTCCAGTTACATTCAGTGGTGCAAGATTAGTCCAAAGAGCAATGGAAAAGCATGCAGTGAATTGGATGTGCAGTCCTGTGCTCAGACACATGTCTCCTTGCTCAGTGAACTGAGAGCAGAGGATTAGAACGCTTCCGTTCCTGGCTCCAGTGGTGACTCCCACTGTAATCTTGGAGAATCCCAGATGCAAATCCCAGTTGACTGGAAAGTCCCTTAAAAGGACACAACAGAGCCTTAAGGAGTTAGGTGCCCAACTTCTTTAGAGGCAGGAGCAGAACAAGGAGCTACTTTTAACTCATTTTTGGAAACTGACAAACGCTGGGGTTTCCAAAGGAGCCTGAGTTCCCCTGCCAATTTTTGTGGCCTTCCAATCACATCTTCCTATTTTGAAGATGTTCTTTTTTGCTGTCTTGCTGCATGAAACATCCAAACAAACAGGGGAAATTGTGCATTTGGCAACACTGTGTACAGTCAGTTCCATGGTTTTCCCACAATAGTGTAAGTAAACAATGCTGTTGGTGGTAACTGAAAGAGGTTTAATAAAGGGAAGTGAGCAGGAGCTGTCTGACTAATTGTCAGCATAATAGCTAAGATGTAATTGTGTTGCTTAATATGAAACCTTTAGCCTCTTTGGTTTAAATTACCCATGCATGAAATGCAGGGTTATAATATTAAACTAACTAGTTATAATATCCATGGGTAGAAAGATCGTATTTGAACATCAGATATTTCAGAATAGCCCTAACCTCTACAGAGGGCTAAACCAATACTCTTGAACTTTGAGGGTGCTTAAAATCCAAAACTGGGTTTTGCATCTTCAGCTAGCCTTTGTTTTTTGGAACTCAAGGAGCATTGCTTCTCTGGAGGTTTGACTTGAGCCGCGCTTCTAAATTAATTTTCAAAGTGTTGGTTATATAGGGTACTTGTGAAAGTGCTTCGAAAACTAGGATCCCATTATTTCTCTTTCCTCTGACGGCTGAGTATTATTTTGACCTCCTCTTCACTGCCAGCCTATGTGTGTGAAGGGCTGCTTGACAGTATGCCATGCTGTGTAATGATCTTGCTGAGTAGCGTCACTGTTCAAATTGCTTTGCACACTACGCTGAACTTGCTGGCATATGCAAAGAGAGGTGAAATGCATCTATCTAAACAAACCAAATGCAACCCGATAGGGCAGGGTTCGGCACCTGTCAGAAGTGGTGTTGCCGAGTCTTCATTTATTCCTCTAATTTTAAGGTTTCGCGTGCCGGTAATACATTTTAATGGTTTTAGAAGTTCTCTCTCTAGTGTCTATGAACTATTGTTTGTTGTGAAGTAACAAGTTTTTTAAATGTTTAAGAAACTTCATTTAAAATTAAATTAAAATGCAGATTTTATCTATTTAGTGCAGTGGTTCTTAACCTGGGTGCACACACATAGTTAAAAATACCTGAGGTAATTGCTGGCCCTATCGCAGGGACCAGCAACCTATGGCACGCGTGCCACCTTTGGCAATGCGAGCCGATTTTGCCTGGGGTTCCGGCGCCAGCCCCACTCACTGTGCTGCCAGCTGAGTGAACGGAACCCTAGGCCAGCAGGAGGCTGGGCGGGGCCAGCAGCTGAGACCCAGACCGGCAGCAAGCCCCCGCAACACTGGCCCTGCCCCAGGGGGTGCGTGGTCTAGTGATTCACAACAGTGAATTCTGAGGCAGCAGGACGGGGGGAGCTGTGGGAGGGCGGCTCACACTTCCAGGAACCGCAGAATCCAGTGCGGTGATGGGGTAGCCGGGGGGGGTGCGCCCCTTCCCTCTACTGGAGGAGAATGTCAGATCTGCTCTAATGTGTGTCTTCAGGGCTGTCAGGGCCTTGCAGGTTGGGGTTCCCAAATGTGGATCGTACAGAGATTCAGGTTCATGTACAGTTCAAGCTCCCTTAAAAATCTCTTGTCACCATTAGGAACCAGCCTAGACCTTCCAGTTGCTGTTTCCCATTTCTCTTTACATCCATTTCAAGTGGGACTGGGGTCTGCCCCCCATCATCTGAGGGACAGGTAGCCCACTACCCGAATATCTGGGCCATCAGGAAACTGCTTCTCCCCCGTGAGTTTCTAGGAAGAGACACCCTGATCCAGAATCAGAGGGGTAGCTGTGCCATGCATCTGAAGAAGTGGGTATTCACCCACGAAAGCTCATGCTCCAAAACGTCTGTTAGTCTATAAGGTGCCACAGGATTCTCTGCTGCTTTTCCTGATCCAGAAGGGTCATGTGGGAGATGAGGGGAGAAACAGGGCTCAGGGGAAGAGAAGGGGATTAGTATGTGTTGGGTTTGTAGGTGATACCCCAGGGACTGGAGGGGAATATTGGGCTGTTTTCCAGCAATAGCTCTATGGACAGCTCCTATTCAAGCCACGGTTCCTACTTTCTTCTTCATCATAATCCACTCCCTTTCCTCATGTTTTTATCTTTGCAAGCAGAGTCAGAGGGGATTCCTGTTCAAGGAGCTTGCAGCCTAAATAGGAGAAGTGATCTGCAAATGTGCAGCTCTGCATGAGCGGTGTTTAAGAGTCAGGGGTCAAATTCTGGTCAGCCTCTGTGCAGGTGCACAAGTGGGAGAGGTACAAAGAGGTTCCCCCTCCCTCTTTAGGCCTGTACACAGGGACTAGGTGGGATCCTAATGGGGAGATTCGATGCTTTCTCTCCTAAAGTCTCTGTGGAACCTAAGTGCCTGTAAGGGGCCAAGAGTGAGAGAGGCACTAGTAGAGCATAGAGATGCGAGAATGCTCCTTCTTCAAGGCTGATGCAGGACCACACCAGAGTGTGCTGCCTGGAGGCCCCAGGAGGAATTCTGGTTGTAATGTGCTCCTGGCAACTCTTGACAGCTGCAGTCTCATCTCTGAACCTAATGTGTCTAGCTGGACTCTGATGGACTCTGGCAAAATCTAGCCCAAAATAATGAGATTCCTCTTGATTAAATGCTAGGGGCAGTTGAAACAAAAAGGCTTGGGCCTACGCATGACGTGTGGTGTAGTAACAAGCATGAAAGCTTGGGTGGGTGTGCTGTGTGACATACTGGAGACTTTGGCAGTCTTGGTCACAGTAAATGGTTTATCAATATGACTGTGAAAGTCTAGATCTCTTTGACCCAATAGAAAACCGAATTAATTCAAAGAATTTCACTTCCATATGTGTTTATTCTGCTTGTCTCTTTGTTCTTAAGGGCTGTTCTTTGGCACTGGTAAGATATCAATACACCTCTATTTCGATATAATGCTGTCCTTGGGAGCCAAAAATCTTACCCACGCGTTATAGGTGAAACCGTGTTATATTGAACTTGTTTTGATCCACTGAGTGCGCAGCCTCACACCGCACCCCGGAGCACTGCTTTACCGCGTTATATCCAAATTCGTGTTATACCGGGTGGCGTTATATCGAGGGTAGCGATGTATTTTAATGTCAAAAACAGGTATCCCTATTAACTATCAGAGTTTTCCACAACATAAATAAATAAACTCTCAACATCCTCTCCTTTAGCAGGCCTCAGATAACTCCAGGAGCTGTTTGAGCTTGACTGCAAACTATTATCTAACATATGCTGGCCAAGGTTCTTTCATTCCACTTGGAAGTTTCTCCTGCCTTTTAAATTAGTTACATTTCCTCTATGGAAAAATCTTGCTGTATGAGGTTTTGTTTTTACATCTTTATTATTTGGGACAGAAAATTGTTACAGACCCAAAAAATGTCACTTCACTTAAAAAAACAGTCTATAATCAACATGCACTCTTTTCTTCTGGTGAAACCATTCTAAACACCCTTCCCATCAAATACCATATACTGTAGCCAAAGTAACTAGACAACAAGATGCTGAGCCTGTCAAAACTGTGATCACATGGCCATGTACAGTAAATCCAGCCCTGCAGGGAGACTTTCAATCTTTTCATTTTCATATTAGAAATGCATTAGTCGTTCATATGTCCCTCTTTCTCAAATATTCCGCAGGCAGAATTTTCTTCTCCTTCTCTCTGTCTGCAGACCTTCATTCTCACTATCCTAATTTTAAAAATAAATCCTAATCTGTTTGTAAAGAATCCACATTTATGCCACTGTCCTGCAGGCAGATTCGTGCAGACAGACCCTCGTGCTCATGCCAAACTCCGCTGACATAAGTGGGGCTCTGCCAGGTTGCCAGCATCCATTTGTGCAGACTCAACTGGAGGAGTAGGCCATTGTGCCATCTTCTGTTGTCTAGTCTAAGGAAGGTTTACATGGCTGAACTCCAATTGTATCACTTCCCTTTGGAACTCTCCTTGCATCTATCGTGTGCGTGTCTGCGTCTGCGTGTCTGCACGCATTTGTTTGTTCTGAGTCTTCCAGGTTAGATCATTTGTTCTCATTATAAACCAGACAGTAACCTGCAGGGACATGAACCAGAAATATCTAAAAGGGAAAAGGCGGTATTGATTTTCTGAGGAACCTGTTGACTAATCAAAATGGTTCTTCCTGTCTCAAGGTCCTAGAGCTTCCCCCGGGGCTGTGCAGTACTTGCCACTTGCACTTGTGTGAGATTTCAGCTAAACTTTGCATCTGTTTGACGAAAGCAAAGTCTAAATCAAAACTCATCCTGCAAACCTAGTATGATGAGTGCATAAATCAAAACCGGCAATTTTGAGGTTCCTACGGCTCTAACGCCACCTCTAATTCCCTGCTTTACTTGTTTCCTCCTAGCATCTACACTGATTTTCTTGCTTTACTTTTCCTCACACCCCAAAGGGCCTGTGCTGCATTGTCCTGTCTTCCTTGGCTAAAGACTATAGAATGGAACACTCTGTCCGTAAGCAGTCCAGATGTGTCAGTACAGAATTAATGGGCTTCAGGGTGCCACTTGGTGCTTTCTTCCTCTACCCCATCCCTCTCTCAGGGAAGGACCATAGCGTCCTCTGCTGCACTCCTTAGTTCCCCATGACTGCGAGAAGGAGGAAATGGGAGAAATGCACCTGTTCATGTCAGGGCTGAAGCTGGTCCCTGGGTTGAATTCCTGGTAGCTCTGAGTTTGGTCCTATGGCTGGCTGGCCTGGTGGTTAGTGCTCTGCATTATTATTATTTATTTATTATGGAAAATAAGAAATAAAAGGTCCTCTGCTTAATATAATGTACTTTGAAAGGGAATCACAATGGAGAGAGAAGAGGTTAGCACTTGAGCGCTGCATGTGATATTCCAGATTTTCTCCACTGGTTGTGTTGTTTGAATGTAAGATGCCATGACATACAATATTATTGTCATCCAGTTGTTAGATGGGTGTCACCTGGTTACTAGCCCGATTTGCATCAGTAGGGCAGATCATACATTTCTGTTCCCCAAACATTAGGCCCATCTGGGCCTGGAGGTTTCCCTTTTGTTTCTTGCAATGCTTGAACATAATATAGGCTCTGATGCTGAAACACCGATTGGGGGCATGTCTACACTGCCCCACAGTTTGGACTCGGTGGGTATGAATAGCCGTGTGCACCAAAGTGCTGAGCTGTAGCTCCCCCATGTTGCACAACAGGCACAAACTAAAAGGTTGCTAGCTCAAGTTAACATCTCCTGTCAGAAATGGGCGACATTAATGTAACCTAGGGACCATTTAATTTGCACCCACAGCATCCACAGGGGAGCAATACAGTGCAGCACTTCGGTGCACACTGGTATTCACATTTGTAGTTTGAACTGAGGGGCAGCATAGACAGGCCCTAAATAAATCAGTGATGATGTCGCCACAGTCCAGAGAACTGTGTGCAATGTGCTCCCCGTGCTGTCCAAACCATTAATGGATTTGTGCTGGGGTAACAGAGATCAGAATCTGTCCCCTGCATAAAGAAATTGAGGGCCATGATCTGACCTAATTTGGGACATGGACAAAACCACACTTCTGTGGTTCTGATGTTGTTTAGGTTACTGGAGTAACCTTATGACTTCAGTGGAGTTATTTAAGATGAATGGCTGCTGTGGCAGAACCTGGACTAGTGTCTGTTTCCTCAGAGTACTTTCTGAGGTCTGGCAGCACTGAGATGCCTGCATAACTAGCTGTGTGTTGAGGTCTGCAGTTACATGCCAACCTCCCCATCCTGCCAGAGGAGTTTGCAACTTATTAACATTGTGTTTTTTCCATGTAGGCTGTTCCAAAGTGACATGCATTAGTTGACCCGCCGAAGCCTCCATCAAGCTGTCCCCATTACACTGGCAAACAGATCTCTATCCGCTACCTGACATGACAGACTGTTTTGTGCTTGAGGACGAAGGGCCTGCACACCATCGCCGCACACTGCACTCAGCTCACTCATCTGTACCTGCGCCGCTGCGTCCGCATCACCGATGAAGGCCTCCGTTACCTAATGATTTACTGCACATCCATCAAGGAGCTGAGCGTGAGCGACTGCCGCTTCGTCAGCGACTTCGGCATGCGGGAGATCGCCAAGTTGGAGTCGCGCCTGCGGTACCTCAGCATCGCACACTGCGGTCGCATCACAGACGTGGGCATCCGTTACATTGCCAAGTACTGCAGCAAGCTGCGCTACCTCAATGCGCGGGGCTGCGAGGGCATCACAGACCATGGCGTGGAGTACCTCGCCAAAATTGCACAAAACTCAAAATCATTGGATATTGGCAAGTGCCCGCTGGTCTCAGACACCGGCCTGGAGTTTCTGGCCCTGAACTGCTTCAACTTGAAACGCCTGAGCCTGAAGTCATGTGAGAGCATCACAGGCCAGGGCCTACAGATTGTAGCTGCGAACTGCTTTGACCTGCAGATGCTGAACGTGCAGGACTGTGAGGTTTCCGTGGACGCTCTTCGTTTTGTTAAACGCCATTGCAAGCGCTGTATTATTGAGCACCACCAACCCCGCTTTTTCTGAAAGGACACTCTGCACCTGTTGATTAAAAACATTGATGTATAAACACACACTCCCACATACAGTACCTAGCTCTTCTCTGTATGGCTCGTGGGAGTCAGCTTTCTTGTATGGTGCTGGTGAGGTTTGTTTTTAAAAAGAATATTTTTTGTTTTAAACTATCACCTTTTTTATTTGATTGGGTCTCTGTGGAGATGCTTCCTTAATCTAAAAGCAGTGAGTACTCCACAGCACCATGGCAGTGCTATACCCCTGGTAGCCCTAACGCTTTACTAGCCTGAACTAGCTCTCCAAAGGGAATAGCACATAATCACTCCCTTTGAAGTGCAACTTGAGCAGCATTAAATCTGAGCTCCAGCTGTGCTCAAGAAGCCGCAGAGGCACTATTTGTCTCGAAACCCACCCCCCAAATTCCTCCAGCATGGCTGATGCAACACCACCTTGTCTAAGTAGCATCTTCTTGGAAGTCCCTTAACCATGTTCCTTTCAACTGAAGAAATGGCCACTGTTGAGCAAAGAATTGCAGTATCAGTACTGCCTCATATGGTTGAAGACTGTTAGTCTAACAGGTGTTACTGTTATAGCTGCTCTCTCTTGCCAATGCAATCAATTTTGAGGCTTCCCCCTATTCATTGTCTCCTTCTTTCCCTTAGCATGTGATCATTTCATGATTAGTTGCCAGACGACTGTAATGGAAGTTCTTCCCCACTTATTTCTGGCAAGTCCCATCAAGTCCTTAGATCTGAAAGCCAGACTCATTAGAAGTGATGATATTTTCAGGCAGGCCCCCTGTACATGATTGACAACTGATTCATATGTTAGGCTCAATCACTGTAAATGTCTCTGCTGGAGAGATGTGGGGAGGAAAACGATCTGTTTGGTTTTCATGGAACAGTAGCTGCATCATCTCCAGACAACATTAATATGTCACTGAGATGAAATGAAAATTCATGTGTTTAAGAACATACATAATCACTAAGGAAATAATCTGTAGCCACACTCACACAATGTATAAAAGGCAAAGCTGGCAGGATGTGTCCTACTTGTGAGAAAAGATCTTTAGCCTGTGCATATTGCTTCTCCATTTGTCAGTTTGTGCATTTTTTCACTTGCAGGATAGTGTGGTCTCATGGGCAAACTCATTAAGCATCCTTCATTTTCCTCTGAATTAAATAACACTGTCCAAAAGAGACGAGGGGTAGGAGCCAAAATGATTGCTGGGAAAAGCTCTTACAGCTCCTCATTACCACTCTGTCACTAATCGGTATATGTTAGGGAGTGGTGCCATTTTGTCAACTAACATCAGTCTAGCTTCCTTTTTTTACAAAGCTGATTTCTCAGGAGGTTGCACAGTGGATTTTATCCCAGTTAGCTATTCTCTTCACTGTCCTCAAGGAGAGTGAAGCTGTTGAATCCATTCTCAAGGTTGGTATGAATTTGGCTGAGCCATTTGCACTCGAGGTCTCATTAGTAACATTTAAGTGTTTATAAAAAGTTGCTACCTTTCTGGCTATGCTAAATTGAATGAATACTGCTACATGGTTTTTAAAGGTTCCAGTGTCTTCAATTGGCCTGTACTGTGTGAATCTCACTATAAAGCCTTAATTTACTACCAAGAAATAAAGCAATATATTGGTAACTGACAAATATGGATGGTCATTTGAGCTAATCAGTTAACTTCTGGCTGAGCATGGGGAGAGAGACTTAAGATATTCCCAAAGTTTAGTTGTCTTTGGTTTATTAGTATGTGAGTGGACATTTCACTAATAGCTCACTGTCAATTATAATTCAGGATTTCCTCCAGAAAAGATTACAAGAGACAGTAGTAATGGCCTCAGATATCTGTTTATAATTTGCCTTTGCTCACTTTGCTCACTTGATCTGACTTGATCTCAAAATGTAGCTGGCGAGTGATAAAGTATTTGAAACAAATGAGAGTACATCATTACGTTAACAAGAAATTCTTGAAGGTAACCTTCATTAGTTTAAAACCCATCTTAAGGTTCTCTTGATCTTAAAAAATAAAGAGAATAAGAATACAGAGCACTTGAATGATATGAGTAACTGTTCCCCATTGACTGTACAGTTCTACCAAGGGTCAGGCTCAATACAGACACATAATAACAATTATTCTTCACACTTCGCAAAGCCACGCGTATTCTGAGAAATCCATTGTTCTGGATGTGTGTGGAAGGTGAATGAAGACTTGCATCCTTAGTCTCACATTTTAAAATAATCAATCTCAGGTGGCCCTGATCTGAAGTACTATGTCATTGTGAAGCTACAATTGATTTCAAGAAAATGTCAGTGTAATTCGTTGATACTGTTTGTTGCCTTATCGTCTAATCCCCTTCACAGGTCTAATGGTCCTATTGCAAACAGGTGCACCAAAAGCACTTGGTTAGTATATGCAAGGGAGTGAGTCTGGGTGCAGAGGAGGGGTGTATGTTTGTGTGTGCATGCTGTCTTTGCTCCAGATTCAGATTTAGTGAAGATTATACATTTTGAAATGATTTAAGATAAAAGGTACTTTAGTCATAAAGTTCAGGTCCAGATGTTGAACACAAGATACCTAACTAGCTGGGCCACTGATCTGATTCAGTATGGCAGCTCCCATTTCTGACCGTGGCCCCCCGATGATTCAGAATAAAGGACAAGAAACTCCATAATTGTCAGCCTACAAGGAAAGTTTTTTCCATCAGAGGCTATCTTATGCTTCTTGAGGGTGTGTGTAACCCCCTTTCAGCTAACCCTATTTTAGATAGTGGCTTCCTACAAACCGTATATTCTGGTTCAAACCAATGATCTGCATTTAGATGAATTTTTCCTATCTCTAGAATTAAGTTAAAACCAAAATTATTTCCCTCAGTGGAAATGGGGAATTGATATGAAGTTCAACATTTTTGTCTTTGCAGGTTTTGTCTTTATATTGGAGAATCAAAAAGTTAATAAAAAGGAATTAATTTTGCTAGCATTATGCTTGCAGTATATCAAAACTCATATGAAAAGGAGCATATCAGTCATTTATCAAAAGTACAGGTTGGTCAACCCTGCAGACCAAAGTGTAAATAAAAAACATTGGCAGAGCTAGTAGCACTGCCTATGAAATTTGTCTGATATTTCCCATTATAAGACCCTGTTTTCAGTGGTTACAGCTTTGCCAAACTAACTATTTGGGCTGAAATTTTCCATGCTAGGTATCTGCCTCAGGCTGATTTTTTGGGGAAAATTTCAGAATAAACAGTTCAGCCATATCCCAGAACAAGGCTAGGAGAGAACATGTTTTGCTTCCCTGGGCATGCTCAGCCCTCTCACAGCTCTTAGTGTTGACCACACTGTACATGTGCCATTCCCACAGAGCGAGTGGGCATATTCCTATGCAGGGCTATGGGGCAAAGTTGGACTTTCCCTGTAATTGCTGCTCCTAGCTGCTCTGTGTGCTGGAGTGAGGCTGGGCACTCAATGACCACACCCCCTCATCCCCGCATAATTCAAGCAGCATGGAGGAAGAAACCATCTGCTTTGAATGCAGAGGGGACAAAAGCCAGATCACAGGGAGGGAAAAGAGTAGATTGGGACAAGGAGTCTGGTGAGACTGGGACTGAGAGAGTAGGAGTAGAGAAACTGTGACCGGAAGTTGGAGGGGAAAACGGCTGGCTGGGAAAGGAGAATGGGATTGGGAGCCAGGAAGGATGGGACTGGTGGGCAAGGAGACTGGGAGCTGGTGGGGAGAGGAAGCGGGAATATTTGGCAAGGAGACTGAGACTGCGAGCCAATTGGCTTGGGGGAGAATGATGTAGATTCCTGAGTGGAAAAGTAGTATGTGATCATGGAATTAAGGGCTGTATCAAAATGAATATGTAAATTACATTCCTTAAATTACGCTGAAACTTTCTTGAAATAAATTGCAGTCCCCAAGGGAAATGAATTCAGGTTGTACAGCCAGCCTGGCTTCAGGCACCTGCTGGCTTTGGAGTGCTGGACTATGGAACCTGAATGTTCTTTTAACACAGGTTTTTTGTGTTCTATATTAATAACTCCAGAACAACTACAGCAATGGCCAGCAGCAACACAACTGTCCACGAATGCCTTGCCTATGTTAGTCCTAGTGGAAGTTCTGCCAAGTTATGATGGAGAGAGAGACACTTTGACTCTGTTCAGCTCCTGCCTTCTCTGTTGAAATTAACCCAGTTGACAGTCATAAACAGCAGTTCATTATTGTTGCCAGAGGTCTCAGCCCAGCTCACAGCTATCCACATCCACAAATCCAGGAAAGCTGATGTCCAGTCATCCTAGGTAGTTGACCAAAAGTCATTAGCCTCCACAGAAGTAAGCCAAGTTTTAAATTAGGGATGACCTAGGTGTAAAAATACCCTCGCAACTGTTTAAGGAGAACATATGAAGTTCTGGAATTATGGTGGGCAAACTTATTCCTCCTGGGCACTCTCAGTAATATAACTTTATATTTCAAAGAAGAAAATGGCCATCTTGGATTTAATAGATACATTTACTGCCAGTAAAAAGATTTTTTTTTTCTGAATTATTTGTCTTTATTTGTCTTCAACAGTCAATATACCTTCGGAGCTGATTCTCTTTATTGACTTCAGTGAAGTTACTACTGATTTACACTTGTGTAAATGAGATGCTACAAGGAAAATGTGACAGTAAAATCAGGCCCATAAAGGAGCATCTTTGTTTTTGCAGCTCATTTTAGCAATATCAACGTAAACATTTTGCAACAGGGCCGAAATCAACACCACTTTTTTGACTCTGACTGGCTGAAGAAAATCAGAGGCCATTTTTGAAGGGATAATCAAAGGCAGGTTCAAATTACTCCAGATACTACGCATCTGAATTCCAACTTGACCTAAAGAAAAATATTTATTTGACTGAATAACAGCACTATAGCCATTAAATAAAATTTTCCCTATAAAAATAGCTAAGATATTTGTTTTCTTGCTCCCCTGTGGTATAGTAGCTGTATTCTCTAGAGCAATTTTCTCCTGCATGTTTTTTTCGTCTTCAGTATGTTCAGTCATTTCCCCTATCCTCTGGATGCTCGTCATTTTTGATTAATACTATTAATGGAAACTTTTCTTCAAATGGACTCCGCTAATACAGATTTTAAAAATATTATGATTGTAACAATCCAGTTGGCCACAGTTTATCCAGATTAAGCCATTAAAAATACAAAAGTTACCAAACAGACACATGAGAGATTTAGAGACAGAAAGATGTTTTTTTCTAAAAAATAAATAAAAACAAAGCTATTAAAAATCATAATGAGGAACAGAAATGAGAGCCATGATTTCTAATAATGTATTTGTGTGCACTGTGTTGGCAATGATTAGTTTTCCATCCATTTTGGAAAGAAACTATGTACGGAAGACTCAAGCTGATACAAATGGATATGATGGGAAACATAAACAATAGAAAGACAAGCAAAAGATCTAGTGCCAAAGGGAAATTTGTATATTTAACAAGCTCTTCTTGCATTGTCTGATGTTCCATCCCTTCCCCCCCACCCCAAAAAAGTCAAATGTTTAATGGAAAGTAAATATTGCTGTGCTTGACTGTTTTTCTTTATTCTAGGTCCATTATTTCATGTATGTACCTGTTAATGCAATTGCTTCTGCAGTTAAATGATAAAGATCTAATCTTTGGCTAGATAAATTATCAGTTGAGAAGAGAGAAGCAGAGCTACCTAATTAGTGACTTTTAATTTGTTCCTTTTACTGTGTTTTCAGATGTTATGCCCCCCTTTCATCTGTAGTATAATTTGAGACCCTTCACTGGAGGACTTTTGTTACAATAACAAGACATTCAGTTGTTTTCTGATTATTAGCATTTATATTATGTTAGCACCTAAGAGCTTCAAACAGAATCACACAACACTCAGCAGTGTGGAAACATATAGAGAAATACAGATCTGTCTTGACTTGAACAAATTGTAAACTGCTTAAGTCTTGTTAGTTTGTTATAACTTAATATTTTGTTTGTACATTTGTTACTTTAAAAAAATGAGTGGTCACAAACCACCTCTCCCCTCCCCATCATCCAGGTGCCCCAGGCAGCTTGATACCCTGTGAGCATAGCAATGTGCACGCCTTCCATCCTCTCCACTCCACAGAAATAGATGCATGATGGGCCATAGTCAATTAGACAGTGGCTGTGCTGCTGAAGGCATCTATAGGCACTCTAATGTGAAAGGTAAGTGGTAAAGTTTACAAAGAAAACATGAATTTTTTACAGAATTTGAAATGGTACTTTCCTTTCCTATGGATTGGGTTATTTCACTGAATGTGTGTATTCCCATAGTGCAATGAAACAAGCATCAGTTTGAGATACGGTGCTCAACTTGATTTCCTCACATTTCAGCATTAGTCTGATAACATTTCAGTTTCTTTTGATTATCTTGCTGAGGTTACTGATCGTGGGTACGTCTACACCAATAACTGCTGTGCTGTAGCAAACACATCATTCTACCTTTACAAAGGGCTATCTGTAAAGTAACTTTTTACTTGAACCCGAAAAGGAGGTGGCTGCATTTTTTCAGTTGTCATTAACCTAAACAACATGCATCTGTTTTTTATGGTGTTTAATATTTTAATCAGCTGTGAGGAGCCGGGGCGGCTCTAGCTTGTTTGCCACCCCAAGCACAGCAGTCAGGCAGCCTGCTTGTGGGAGGTCCCCGATCCCCCAGCTTCGGTGTACCAGCCACCGAATCCACAGGACCGGTGGACCTCTCACATGCAAGCTGCCGAAGCTAGCCTATCTGCTGCCCTCACAGGGACCGGCAGGGCGCTCCCCGTGGCTTGCTGCCCCAGGCACGCACTTGGAGCACTGGTGCCTGGAGCCGCCGCTGGTGAGGAGCCAGGTCTTTAAACACTCCAGTCCTAGTACAGAATTCCTCTGGTGAGCACACAGGCACACACATGCTCCTACACACACCCCTGTGTTAGCAGCTGTAGATTTTCAATGTAGCAAAAGGTTGAAGATCTGGTCCATTGGGTCAATCAGCATAGCTCCATTGTCTTCACTAGAGATATGCCAATGTACCCCAGCTGAGAATCTTAGGCCCTTTATGTGGATAATGAGACTATCCAGCTGCATTAAACAGCATGCAATTCAGTGTTGGTTTTTACTTTTGAAGCCCTACGTGGGTTGGTACATACCTATCCCTTAGGCTGCCTCTCTACCTGTACCACCATTGCAGTAGGTGGAGGGGTATGAGCTATAGCTGCTTTACTCTAGACAGGAGGAGGAAGCTGCCCAGCAGAGTGTTCTCTGTGTGGGTCCTCAACTCTGCACCATGCCTTCTCTTGGCCTCACAGAGCCCAGATTTGTTAGATCTCTGAAGAGGCTGAAAGGCCTGTCTTTTTTCCCAGGTTTTGCAGAGCTAAAGTGCTGAGAGGGCAGGCAGAGTGATGCTACTCTGATATTATAGTCGTTTATTATGTGGTAGATAAGTTGGGGGGCATTTGATTTGTGAGGGGGTTGAGCTATCTCACTGTGTGTTGTTGTATTTATTGTGTAAGAGCACACGGAGGGTGGAGGGGGTTAATTTATTCTCCTGATTTGCACATTTGCCAAGCAGATAAAAGAGCTTATTGTCGGTTATGTTTAGAGCTCTCTACTGAGAACTGGACTGAAGGCACCTTCCATATAACTAGCAGTACAATAACTAGGCCTCAGATTTGCCATATAAATTAACAGTTGAACGAGCATGGGACTAAATTACCCTGCTGGACAGACACATGGGGGCGGTGTGTTGAAGCTGGTATAATCAAGTCCCCAGTGCTGTACCAGTTCAGATAGTGACAGCTTTAGCAGTGAAGTTTTCTCTCCAGTTCCTTCTTGAGTACTAACCTCACTGAAAATGAGTAAAAGTATGAAAATGGTTATTTTTACCATGATTTTAGTGTTTCCTGTTTCTCCTTATTTGTTTTTATTCTTTTAGATCATCTTGTATTAAACAATTCGACAACGATGAAAATCAGTAGAAAGGCTGTGCTTTAGTAGGGTAGTTTGAATTGATTTCTCAACACATAAGAGAGGCCCACATGCAGGGAACATGTGATCTCAAATCTCCTTTTATTTATGAAACACCAGAAGGGAAATTAACAAATACTATCAATGGTTTCCTTTCAACGTGCAGTTTTTAACAGAGTTTTCTTGCATTACCCTATTAAGAGTGACATTTCATGTTTGTATTGCCTTAACAATACACCTCTTACCATAACACCTCTGCATTACTCTCCTGAAGACGCACTGGTTTTGTGATTATTACAGAATTGAAAACAAAACAAAGAATGTGGACCAGCTACTCTAATCTAAGTTTTCATTCTTCATCCATCAAGACACAAGAAGTCATTCTTCCGCTCTACTCTGCACTGGTTAGGCCTCAACTGGAGTATTGTGTCCAGTTCTGGGCACTGCATTTCAAGAAAGATGTGGAGAAATTGGAGAGGATCCAGAGAAGAGCAACAAGAATGATTAAAGGTCTTGAGAACATGACCTATGAAGGAAGGCTGAAAGAATTGGGTTTGTTTAGTTTGGAAAAGAGAAGACAGAGGGGACATGATAGCAGTTTTCAGGTATCTAAAAGAGTGTCATCAGGAGGAGGGAGAAAACTTGTTCACCTTAGCCTCTAAGGATAGAACAAGAAGCAATGGGCTTAAACTGCAGCAAGGGAGGTTTAGATTGGACATTAGGAAAAAGTTCCTAACTGTCAGGGTAGTTAAACACTGGAATAAATTGCCTATAGAGTTTGTGGAATTTCCATCTCTGGAGATATTTAAGAGTAGGTTAGATAAATGTCTATCAAGGATGGTCTAGACAGTATTTGGTCCTGCCATGAGGGCAGGGGACTGGACTCGATGACCTCTCAAGGTCCCTTCCAGTCCTAGAGTCTATGACTCTATGAATCACTAGATATGATAGGAAATATTGAGATTTTACCAATAAAATATCAGAACTTTCTACTGCCTGTTGTTGCATCTAGGCTGGGACTGGGAAGTCTATCTGAAATCTTGGAGAGTACTATTAGCATAAACATTTGCATTCCCTATTACTATAAGACTGAACCTTGTTATGCTAGCAACATATTCATGATGCAGAAAATCCCAGTAGTAAGAAGCAGTGTACCCCATGTTACTGGTGGGTGTACGATGTCTATCAGCACGTCCAGCATTTACCTGGAATCATTCTACCTGTCCCTGCTGATGTCAAAAACACGCTTCAGCCACCTATTAGTAGATATCAAGCCACTGAGGACAATGCAGAACTCAAAGCTTTTCTGAGTTGAAATTACCTTTTTGTGGTTTACCCTCTTCAAAATGTTTATAGCCATAGAGCCCTAATATAGACAAAGCATCTTATAGAGTCATAGAACTGGAAGGGACCTCAAGAGGTCATCTAGTCCAGTCCGCTGCACACGTGGCAGGACTAATTATCTAGACCATTCCTGACAGGTGTTTGTCTAGCCTGCTCTTAAAAATCTCCAATGATGGAGATTCCACAACCTCCCCAGGCAATATTCCAGTGCTTAACCACCCCTGACAGGAAGTTTTTCCTTATGTCCAACCTAAACCTCCCTTGCTGAAATTTAAGTCCATTGCTTCTTATCCTATCTTGTCCTTATGTTTCATTAACTACATTTGTAGGCTCAAACTTATATTTTAACACCTCCTTTGGTTCTTGTCCCAGTAGATTGATGATCTTTTCTCCATATTGTCCTTTCCTTTTTCCCTGCCAGCCTTCGGAGAGTTATTTTCATGCTGCTGACAGATTTTGTAGTATTCTGCCTGCCTGGACACGGATGTTGCATATGATTAATGACTCTTTACTATAACTTCAATAAGACCATTTAAGTGGCAAGCAGTCAAATCCCCTGACTACATTAATTGACTGCAAGTGGATTTCCTGTACTTGTCCAGAGGGCCAGATTCTGTTCACATGCATGCCAATGTCAATCAGAAGTACCTGCATTGACCTGAGTGAACATATTCCTGATCTATACCCATTTAACTGAGATAAAAAGTTTAAGTCCTTTATAAAATTACAAGCCACATTCAGCTATTTGTTATTAGCTATTCAGTTATTCCCCATTTGAAAATTAGATAATTCCTACTGGTAGCAAGAAAATCATGTCCTACCCACATCTCAGCCTCTCCAGTTCCCATTGGCTTCAGTGTAAGTTATAACCACTATCACATTTTTTGCAAAACAGAGGCCTGATTTTCAAAGAAACTCCAAAGGTTCAACTTTGCTCTACTTCTAGCTCCCTCTGATTTTATATTCCAGTAGGTGCAGTCTTGCAGAATAGAGATGTACTGTGGGCAGTCTCATCTCATCCAGTCAATGGATGAAACACAAGGTCTCAGTATTTGACTCAGGGAACCCCTGAACTCTTCCTGCCTCTCTCATCATCACTAGCCTGCTTCTTGTTAGATAACTACACCACATACCCACCAGCTCCACAGGTTACGCCCAGAACATTTCACACCTGCTGTCCTTCCCCATTCTGGCTGAAAACCTCTCTTGCTCTTCAAAATCTGATTGGACTAACTTATTTTTAAATTGCCGGGGTATTTTAGAATGAATTATCTGGTAAAGTGAGGCACAGTCTGACCTTGAGAAAGTCACTTTAGTTATCACACTAATTTTACAACATGAACCAGGGCAGGGGATTAGGAACCCAGACTCCTGGGTTCTGACCCTGGCTGTGCCATTCATCCTCTGACATAGAAATAAATTGGAAAAAAAATACAGCCCCAGGGTGTAACTCCGTGGCATGGAAGATCCCCAGGAGTATTGTTTTTCTTCTTTAGAAGCCAGCTCTGCTGAAATCTGACTGCTTCACGGGCTAAGGGCCTAATCTGGCCCGGGGCCAGGTGTCCTTATATGCCATTCGCTTCAGTGACAGAAGGTATTCAGCTCTTCCCTGGAGAGGTCTGTATCTCATGCAATGGGACCCCAATACAATGGGACCCCTATTACAAGTCTGCAACAAGTGTTACAGGAAAGAAGTCAAGAAGGCAATAGGTGCTATATTTCACTGGTAATTATGGGCCTTGCTTAATGCTACACTTCTGTACTGCTTTCCCACGACGTCCTGCACATAATCTCCATTACATCTATTACCTGCCAGTCACTAAATCAAGAGGAAGTTTAATTAAGGTCCTGGATTGTCTTTAAAGGGAGCTTCCTGCATATATAGTGTGTTGCTTTTCAGAACGATGTGCTGGATTGTAGGGTACACTGATGTTGTATGGGGAATCAGCGACATGAGCTCCCTTTGACAATACTGCTGTCATCTAAGTCCATGGAACTATGTTCCTTCATTGTTCAGGGGGGACGGCAAGTGCACACTTTACAAAAGTGAAACTGAAAAATGCTGAAGTTCCTGCTTGCTCACACTGTCGGGTCATTCCATTAGCATCCTTCCTTGAGCAAAGAGACATACAGAGTTTGAAAACATGATCCTCGTTATTAATTATAGCACACTTTACATAGTTTACAAACCATAAGAATGACGGGTACAGACACTAAGATACATTGCTAAGATACCCCTAAGTACTGACTACAGTAAGTAGTTAAGGCTTGAGCCAACAAGATATTGAGCACTCTGGGCCTGATCCAGCAAAGCATTTGCTTAACTTTAAGCATGTAGTCTCATCAAGGCTTTAGTTAGTATCAATGGAAAGGAGACAGCTGCTGCCATGTTACATATATAAAACCACATTTCTAACTTTAAGCATGTAATTAGCTGTTAGTCAGTATTAGGGTGACCAGATGTCCTGATTTTATAGGGATGATTCCAACTTTGGGGTCTTTTTCATAGAATATCAGGGTTGGAAGGAAGTCATCTAATCCAACCCCCTGCTTAAAGCAGGGCCAATCCCCAGACAGATTTTTGCCCTAGATCCCTAAATGGCCCACTCAGGGATTGAACTCACAGTGCTGGGTTTAGCTAGCCAGTGCTCAAACCACTGAGCCATCCCTCTCCCCCTTTTCTTAGTCTTCACGCAGTGCACAGTCAATTTGTGGAACTCCTTGCTTGAGGAGGTTGTGAAGGCTAGGACTGTAACGGTGTTTAAAAGAGAATTGGATAAATTCATGGTGGTTAAGTCCATTAATGACTATTAGCCAGGATGGGTAAGGAATGGTGTCCCTAGCCTCTGTTCGTCAGAGGATGGAGATGGATGGCAGGAGAGAGATCACTTGATCATTTCCTGTTAGGTTCACTCCCTCTGGGGCACCTGGCATTGGCCACTGTCGGTAGACAGGATACTGGGCTAGATGGACCTTTGGTCCAACCCGGTACGGCCGTTCTTATATAGGCTCCTATTATCCCCCACCCCCATCCCAATTTTTCACACTTGCTGTCTGGTCACCCTAGTTAGTATCAATGGATGGGGACAGCTGCAGCCATGTCATATAGATAACTACATTTCAAAGAATTGCCTAAGAACTGAGAAATCAAAGTTGTACTGTTAAATCTGCACTTAAGCACATGCTTATCTTTAAGCATATAGTCTCCTCAAGGCTTTAGTTAGTATCAATGGAAAGGAGACAGCTGCAGCCATTTTACATCTATATATAACCACATTTCTAACTTTAAGCATGTAATTAGTCTCATCAAATCTTTAGTTAGTATCAATGGATGGGGACAGCTGCAGCCATGTGACATAGATAACTACATTTCAAATAACTGCCTGAGAACTGGGAAATCAAAGTTGTACTGTTAAATCTGCAATAGCAGGGTGCAGCGTTAAGGTTGTGTGTGCAATCATAACAAAATGTCCTGACTTTTGAGTTTTTAATAGTTACTCTTCAGAGCATAAACTGATCACTAGGCCTCACAAAAAAACACAAAACCAAGAAATAGTGCAGAATTGTGCCATTAGGTATGCATTATACAAGAGGAATTCTCACACTTTTGCAGAATATGGATTGCGGCTTAAAGGTTTCTCTTTGACAACTCCCTTCACGTTCCCAAAGAACCAACATCCCTGTTGCGTTTACAACAATTGCTTACATGGAAAAAGTACTATTAGGAAGCTAACCAGGCATTTTAGCTGTCTTTAATATGACTGTAATAAATAGCCTGTGGAAGCAAGGAAAAGCAGCCAGCATCATATGACCCTTTGGCCAAGGACCACCAGCAAGTGCTCCAGGGACTACAATTGAACACCACCTACACCAGACACTCCAAAGGTAGGTAGAGAGCAGCTACCACAGTAGTTTTTTGGAGACTAAAATCCCCATAGTAGTGGAACAAAAACCTGTATTTTTAGAGATTGTAGCTAGTAATTCCAAAGATCTGAATTAATTGTAGAGGCAATTTTCCAATGCTGAAAAAGGTGTTATGCCATTAGGAATACAAATTATTATTTTATGTTACTGTAATGCATAGAAACCCCAACTGTGATCAGAATCCCAGTGGGTCAGGTGCTGTACAAACACAAGAGACACTCCTTGGCCCAAAGATCTTACAGTCTAACAAGAAAAGACAGAGTGGGAGGGGAAACAGGCAGGGAGAGGTGGTTTGACAAAGTACTTCACTTAGGAAAGGAAAAATCAAATTCATGACTATGCAATTGGGAATAACTGGCTAGGTGGTAGTACTGCTGACAAGGAACTGGGAGTTATAGCGGATCACAAAATGTATACAAATTAACAATTTGATGCAGGTGCAAAAAAAGGCTAATGTCATTCTGGGGTGTATTAACATGGGAGGTAATTGTCCTGCATCCAATTCTGGGCACCACACTTTCAGAAAGACATGGACAAATTGGAGAGAGTCCAGAGGAGAGCAACAAAAATTATAAAAGGGATAGAAAACCTGATAAATGAGGCAAGATTAAAAAAACCTGCCCATGTTTAGTCTTGAGAACAGAAGACTGAGGGTGGACCTGATAAGAGTCTTCAAATATGTTAAAGGCTTCTATAAAGAGGACAGTGGTCAGTTGTTCTCCATGTCCACTGCAGGTAGGAAAAAAAATAATGGCCTACATCTGCAGCAAGGGAGATTTAGGTTAGATATTAGGAAAAACTTTCTGACTATAACTTTATGACCCTCTGGCCAAGGACCACCAGCAAGTGCTCCATGGATTACAGTTGAACACCACCTACACCAGACACTCCAAAGGTAGATAGAGAGCATAGCTTACTTCTGGACTAGGCTTCTAAGGGAGGAATCTCCATCATTTTTAAGAACAGGTTGGACAAACGCTTGTCAGGGTTGGTCTAGGTTTACTTGGTTCTGCCTCAGAACAGGGGTCAGGACTTGATGATCTCTCAAGGTCCCTATCAGCCCTACATTTCTGTGATCCTATGACAAATTAGTGGGAGAAATGAGAAGAGCATGTGTTCCCTCATTTTTTTTACGTCCATGTGTGGAATGAATTTTGTTATGTGCACCAATATGGAGGTGATGTCTGACTTCTTCATATTGGTGCACATAACAAAATTCATGTGGTGAGGGTGGAGCCGAGCGGTTTGGAGTGTCGGAGGGGGCTCAGGGCTGGGGCAGAGGTGCCTCTCCCCTGGTGAGGGCAAGTCCAGGGCAGATCCATGCTGGGGGAGAGGCATCTCTCCCCGCCGCAGCCCTGAGCCCCTGTGCATGGCTTAATAGGTAGCTGCGCAGCTTAGAGGGAATGTAGGGACCCACATATCCTGTACCATAGTCCAGTCTCTTAAAGTCATGAGGGAATTATTGTAAATGATCAGTAATTGCATTTTAAATGTATTTCTTTGCTCAGAGCTTTTTATCGATGAGAAAAATACAGGACCATGCATGAAAGATTGCCTGTTCCTAAACACATGACCAATGTAATGGGGACACAATTATCATTCAACTTTGCCTGGTGCAGGAGGGGTATGTGATGTCCTGGACTGTTCGTTGTTGTTGTTTTTAAATTTGAGTAATAGACAAATTAATTCCTGCTTTTGGAAAGCGCACCGGCTCAATTTGTTCTCATGTAAAGACATTCATCTCTATACTTGGATTAGTATTTTACCACAAATAGGGGAACCCATGGGGCACATGCCTTAGTATGAAGACATTGATGCCTTATGACCACATTCATGAATGCTCTGAATTCTTTAAATTCCTTGTGTTGGTTTAAAGTTGTTGTAGGGATATGGACTCATGTTTAGAGACTGGGCCTGGGATCTGCATGCTGGGACTTCTAGTCCTGGCTTTGCCATTGGTTCCCCGTATGGCCCTGAATAAGTCTTCTAACACCAAATTCAGCCCTCTTCTCCATAGGTACAAAAGTTTCTCTTGCTGCAGGCACGGTGTGAGGTTGCCACTCGAGAGATCCTCCCTCTCCCGCCAAGACAGAGTGCAGCTTTGGAGAAAGGAAAGAGGGCTCTTTGTGCTGTTGTACTCACTGGAGTTGGAGGCAATGCAGCCAACCAGACTTTTTGTGGCCCAGTCAGCTGTTCTGACCAGAGCTGCCAGGGTCCCTTTTCAACCAGATATTCCGGTCAAACACCGGACACCTGACAACCCTAGTTGGAGGGTAAGGTGGGGAGTCTGGCCCAAATGATTGCCATTGAGTGGTTCCTCTGGTCTTTCTCTCTCCTCTATGTTTGTAAAGGGAGAGAAGATGACTTGGGTCGTGAAAACTACATCAGCCTTTAGGATGGCATTAGGGTGACCAGATGTCCCGATTTTATAGGGACAGTTCCGATTTTGGGGTCTTTTTCTTATATAGGCTCCTATTACCCCTCACCCTCGTCCCGATTTTTTACACTTGATGTCTGGTCACCCTAAATGGGATAGCTTCCTTGTATTGGCTCTACTGCCACTTCACAGTGTAGGCAATCCCAGAATCCACCTGCAGAGAACTCCTGTGCTAATCTACCTGGGCTGGAAGCTAGGGAGGAAATATTTACCTTAATCTGTCTGTAGTTCCCTTCATCAATCTTCAAATGGATCTTCAATTAATGCTTGTAAATTGCTCTAACAGCCTCAGATGGGAGTGGCATTGTGTTGTTTAATGATGGATTTACCAGTAGTCAAACAATTGTCTCCCTTAATATGGAAAAAGCAGGTGACTTCAGTTTGGCCCGTGGCATTAAAAGTGAATCCTGTGCGGGTTGCCTGTTACGCAGCCAGGAGTGCATGTAGCATTGATGTCAGTTACCCATGAGCAAGTCATACTGTCTGAATTTGCAACTGTGTAATTTATACCAATATTCACCTCAACCCTGTCTCAGTAGGATTTCTGTCCACAGGGTGTTCATTCTGATTACTGTAACAGCATTTTAATATGTCGAGTTCTTTGTACTCTTCTTACCTCTATAAAGTCTCCATGTTGTTGTTAAGCAACAGAAGCTAGATTCCTGTAGTAAAATTGTGACAGTGTATTGCCCAAATACATTCATAATGTTCAGAACTGTAAGACCTGAACCTTTCTCCCTCTTGAACTCTCTTGCCTTCTGTTGGCCCGAGACCCATAAAAAAACCCAAACAAAGAAAGGAAGGTATTCTTGCAAGGGCCTCGGTTTTCATAAGATAACAACATTGTTTTGATTAAAAAATGGCCTTTTGCCAAGATTAGAAAAAACAACATGCTTCTCTACATGGCTGAATGTAAAACGACACCTGCACATTTAGATGCATGCCCAGTATGCTCTAATTTAAATAAATGATATGACTATGGTTTGAGTGGGGCAGGGGGAAAGAAGGGTGGGATGGACTTTGCCATAAAATTTAACTCTTTATTAAATAAGTTTTAGGCCAGTAGAAGGAACACTAGTCATCTACATACACCAACATCAACTTAAAATGAAGGGGCTGTCATCTAGTGGTTAGGACAGGGGATTTGGTGTCACCGTTCCTTAGTTCTCTTCTTAGCTCAGACACGGCCTTGCTTTGTGACTTACAGCATCATCCTACAAGGTACAGAGCATCCTCAACTCCCAATGAAGCTTCAGTCAGAGTCAAGGACCTTCATCACTTTGTGGGATTGGGACCCTGCTGACCATGCTGCAGTTAACCCCAATGCAAAAGTAAAATAATATTTATATTACTAATGAGTGGCTATAAGTATACATAGTGTTGTAATGTCACTAAAAATGCCTTCTGTCCAAATGAGCTTACAATCAATCTCTTTCATTTCTGTGCAGAATTTATCTACTCTAAGGAGTGCAGTGAAACTTAGTTATTTATGCACTCAGAAGTACCTTGCTCAGTTGGGACCTTAATATTTTATATAGTGCTTTGATGGAAGATGTGAATATTGCTATTAATAGTATGTGCATACAAGGCCAAAAAGAGTCGTACCTACAATGCTAGAGACAAAATGCCAGCCCTGCTTAAATTTATTCTGCCTTCCATTTAGGGCTATCTTGGTTACTGATTGTCATTTTATAAGGCATCATTAAAAAAGGCTATACACAAATATAAAATCACATATATGGAAAGTTACAAGCTTCTTGAAACAGTGGCTTATACAGAAGTGCTGTTGCAACCTTAGGGCCTGATCCTGCATGGAAATTCACAGGGCAAACCCCTACACCAGTATTGATCCCTTAGGATAATGTGAGCCTTAGAAAAACTTAAACCACACTCTCCTTTGCCATGACTATTATATCTCAAGGTTCTATGGTGCCTTTCACTGTGGTATCTAACAGGCAGAAAAGAAAACAAGCAATAAATAACTTAAAAAAAACAGGTTCAACACATGAAGGCCTAGGATGCGAAATGAGCAGATTTTTAAAGTTTAACTATAAAGATTGAGGTTTTTTTATTTAATCTTTTGCCCTTTCCTGCTCTTGGTGATGAATGATGGCTTCAACCTTTCTTTGAAAGAATAAAATATTTAGCGTGTAAAAGCTGATCAAGACAGCCGTATTGGACTCTCTTTTTCCCTGCCTGTGCTAAAGGAGACATCTTTGCAGGATTTGAATAATGAAGTCATTTGAGACTGTAGTGCTCTGGATTGTGGCTGCAGCTCACTCCCTCCCTGGTCGAATGGAAGGTGATGCTGAATCATGGTCTAAGAATCACACAGGTTATCCTAACACCTAAAATAGTTCAGAGAATACCATTCCCTGCCTTGCTTTCAGTGGTATCATTAACTGTTGAGGGGGAAACAGAATCTTGAACTCAGAATCTGGTAGTGAATTGGAGAACTAATGGGCTCAATTCTAAGTTACACTAGAGCCCCTCTGGAAGCTTTATCCTTGTCTTTTTTGCTGAAGAAGAGCTGGCTTAACATTTCTCACTCCAGCCCTGCTCTCAACCTTCCAGATCAGAGATATGACAGGAGTGGGGTGTGGGAGATATGAGAGGGAGCTTAAACAAAGAAGGGACGTGGCCAAAGCACTCTGCTGTTCTCTGTTTTCCAGGGACCCATGGTGGCAGAGCATAGAATTAGAGTAGCCCTAAGTCTGTCCCAGACTCTGGGGAGCATAGATATAGGTAGCTCAATGGCTTAAAGTCATCACTTTCTCTCCCACCTCCTCTTCGACACACACAGACACCATGTTCCTATCCCAAGCACTGGAATGAGGAAACCAAGAATTGAGGCCAATTTGCTATTAAATACCTAGTGAAGAGGTACCAGTGCTTAGGAATCTCTGTTCCAAATGATGAAATTTAGATTAGTCACAAACACATCTTTAGGAATGGGGCATCAGCTGTGTATTGCAGTATATAAATATAGCCAGGGGTTCTAGCCTTCCTCAAATAATTCCTATAAAACAATGGCAAAATATACCGTGTTTCCCATTCTTCCAGCACAGTTTATCAGCTGTTCCTCTCCTGTTACCATTTGTCCTCCACACATTTTTGCTTTGTCTTATTCAGCTTTCCTGGCCCATCCGCTCTACCCCTACCCTTCTTGCTACTATGCAATGGCCTCCTACTCGCTGGCTGGCACTTTGAGTTTAAAAATCAGCATTCCCCTTCCCCCAGCCCCTGACAGCAGGTGTCACAGCAGCTGCACCCTTCAGAAACACTTGACATTTTTCCTTTTTACTGAAAAAGCTAAATTAGAAGGCTTATATCATAAATCCCAGCGTTTGTGTGTAATATGGAAATAATGGTCCTCCTGGATGTGAGTAAATGCTGAAAGCTGCCAGCAAATGAATTCTAATTCCTTTTCACTAGTAGCTTTGGTGCATCTATTGACCCTTTTCTGACAAAGGATGACGCACTGGGAAAAATCTGCCTGCTGATGACAGCACTAAATTAATTTACTTCTATCTTGCCATACTCTTTTACAGTAAGGCCATGTTTACACTTACTGGGTATCGACGCTGCTGCGATCAATGCAAAGGGGTCAATTTAGCGGGTGTAGGGAAGACCCACTAAATTGACCGCAGAGTGCTCTCCAGTTGACTCCGGTACTGCACTGGAATGAGAGGAGTAAGGGAAGTCGACCAGAGAGCATCTCCCATCGATGCAGCACAGTGTAGACACTGCAGTGAGTCGACCGAAGCTATGTCGACTCCAGTTACATTGTTTACAGAGGTTGACTTACCCCGGTAGTGTAGACAAGGCCTAAGAGTCAGAATTTATGCTCTATCCAGGTCATTACAAACAGTGGGCTGGTATTTTTAAAATTCTGAATTTCATTCTTTTTAATTGTGTGCCGTACATGGTACTCACGAAAGGGTTAATCAGCTCTGGGTAGTTGCTAAGTAACAGTTTGCTGGCCTCAGGATCACTGATTGACCAGTTTTTTTAAAAGTGGCTGCTTGTATGTTTATAGCCTTGCTAACGATTTCTCCAGGTTTAGTTCAAAGAGAGATGGTCTCAACTGGTCTCTCCTGCACAGAGAATTTCCCAGCTCTCCATCTTCAGACTGTGTAGATTAATTAATTAAACTTAATAAGCACTGTTGTTATTTTTCTAATTTGTCCTAGGCACTTAATACCCAATTATCCTAAATAAAGCAAATTTGTTGTCATGAAAGTTGTTGGTTAAGCCTTGGAGATTACAGCTTCCATTTATTCCTACTCACAAAAATGTATTGGCTGACAGTTAAGATTGCTACAGCAAATTGTGCAACCTAATATAAAATGCATTAATATTTTATCCTTACAGTTAATATATGTTTGTCATAAACAGATAAGAAAAGTTAATAGCACAGAAGTACTTTATATCTCTTTGACTGTAAAGGGTTAACAAGTTCAGTAAGCCTGGCTGTCACCTGACCAGAGGACCAATCAGAGGACAGGATACTTTCAAATCTTGAGGGAGGGAAGTTTTTGTGCTGTGCTGTTAGTTTTGGTTGTTGTTCACTCTAGGGGCTCAGAGGGATCAGATGTGCAACCAGGTTTCTCTCCAATCTCTCCGATACAGGCTCTTATAAGTTCAGACTAGTGAGTACTAGGTAGATAAAGCGAGTTAGGCTTATGGTTGTTTTCTTTATTTGCAAATGTGTATTTGGTTGGAAGGAGTTCAAATGTGCATTTGGCTGAAAGGAGTTCAAATTGGTATTTTGCTGAAAAGATTTTAATTTGTACTTGTATACTTAGGCTGGGAGAGTATTCCCAGTGCCTATAGCTGAAAGACCCTGTACCTATTCCATTTTTTTTTTAATTTACAAAGGTAATTTTTACTGTTTTTTCTTTCTTTAATTAAAAGCTTTTCTTGTTTAAGAACCTAATTTTTTTTTTATTCTGGTGAGACCCCAGGGGACTGGGTCTGGATTCACCAGGGAAGAGGGAGAAAGGAGGGAAGAGGGAGAGAGAGGCTAAATTCTCTCTGTGTTAGGATTACTGTCTCTCTCTGGGAGAATCTGGGAGGGGAAGAGAGAAGGAAGGGGGAAGGTGCATTTTCCTCTCTGTTTCAGGATTCAAGGAGTTTGAATCACAATGATCTTCCTGGGTAACCCAGGGAGGGGAAGGCTGGGAGAGGCAACGGTGAAGGAAAGGGTTTACTTTCCTTGTGTTAAGATCCAGAGGGACTGGGTCTTGGGGGTCCCCGGGCAAGGTTTTGTGGGGACCAGAGTGTACCAGGCACTGGAATTCCTGGTTGGTGGCAGCGCTACAGGTTCTAAGCTGGTAACTGAGCTTAGAGGAATTCATGCTGGTACCCCATCTTTTGGACGCTAAGGTTCAGAGTGGGGAAGTGTACCATGGTTAGCAATAGTAGTGATGTGTGAAAATTTCCCTTACACATAACACTAGAAACTTGACTAAAACTCTTGAATGACTATGTTATTTTTGAAAATTTTACCAGGTCACATTTTCGAAAGTGCCTACAGGTCATTGAAAGTCAATGTGTGACCTGCACCCGAGACCCCTTTAGCACATCTGGAGTGCATTCCTCAGGTGACAACCTGACTTCCTACAACTCCCTTAGGGTGGAAACAGGCTGTCCAACCACACTCAGACTGGATCTGTGGGCTGCTGCCCCCTGGTATCCAAATGTGGTAACAGCACAAGTCTAACAGCTTTAGCACCAGTATCCCTTTGCCAGCCTGTGACTGTAGAATGTTCAGCGGCAGCTCCAGGCACCAGCGCTCCAAGCACGTGCCTGCAGGTGGCAAGCCGTGGGTGGTACCCTGCCAAGTCCCTGCAAGGGCAGCAGTCAGGCAGCCTTCAATGGGTTGCCTGCAGGAGGTCCGACAGTCCTCCTGACAAAATACATCCAGCTCCGCGAACGGCATTAGCTTTGTTAGCAGTAGAGCGCTCCTGCTGACAAAGCCGTGTTCTCACTGCCACTTGCGTTGGCAAAACATTTATCTTTCATGGGGGTGGGGGGGTTTAAATTCCCCGAGAAAGACAAAGGTTTTGTCGACAACATCGCAGTGTAGACAAGCCCTTAGTATTTTTTCGTTATTAGACATAAATAGGAAATCAGGTATAGGCCACTGTAGGATTGTACAGCACCCTCTAAAACTAAGTGTGGTCTTTACCCTACCCACTGGCTACGTCCACCTTCATTTTTCAGTTTTGCTCACCTTCATGTTACCAACTCCCCATTGCATTCCTGTGCTCCCATTAGGCCTGGGACGTGTTGTCTGTCTTGTCCCAAGCCCTGTAAAAATCCTGATTTGTGACACAGGTACCTATCCTGTGGGAACTGGTACTAAGACCAACTGGGGATCCACAATTATTGCACAAACAAGCTATTTAAAACTGATTTTCTTGTACAGGAGCCATGTCTCCCTTTAGTGTGATTTTAATCCACATCCCATGGGCTGCTTTCTTGAACAAGAGCTCCATCTAAGGGGAAAGTTCCGAAATCCTTACACAGGAAATTTCATTTTCTTGTATTAAGGAAAAAAGTCTCTAGGGTCCCTCATCATCAGAATGAAGTATGCATTTCTACTTTGCTAAAATTATGCCATCTGAAAAAGCCAGCAAGAGAAAATAAACTATATGAACTCTTCGTCCAAAACTGGAAGCTGATCCCTAACTAATTTATGTATTTAGAAACAGCTGTAACCTTGCAGAGGCTGATTTTAAGATCTTGCAGCTCTAAGTAAAGCTTAAGGTTCCTTCCTGTCGTGAAAATGTCTGTTCTAAGGTTATGTCCATCTGTGGCTTAAATTCCTTTATTACATTACTTCTTCCTACACGCCCTTTCATTCCTGGCCTGTTTCCTTTGGCTACTTCTCCCATTCTCTGCTGTGAGTCTTTTCTATGCTGCCACATGCAAGGAGCACATCCTCACAGTTCCCAAACAAACACTTTCTTTCAAACCCTCCTTAATAACTCTTCGAGTTTGCATTGTCATCCTGTGTATAGCTTTTGTCTGTTAGATGATAACATGCTATCGTTACATGTTTTGTTAAACACCCTACACACTTTCCTGCTGTTCACATTGTTTTAATAAAAGAACTTGAACAAGAGGTGATTTCAAGTTCCAACTGCATCGGAAAGAACACAATGGAGTGCTTAAAGGAACACTGCCCAGTTGAAGTTTTGGGGAAATTAACTAATGAAACTTCTGATAGAACATCCTTGAAATAGCAGATTTTGAAACATTTTTCAAATTACGTTATAATATTATAGGATTGGTTCTGCATCCCTGTTTAAGGTGTAGATTGGTCTTTTGTGAAGACTTGAAAGCAACACCATCAAACATGCTCAGACTGGCTTCCCCATCACCTTCTGGGCACACTAGCCTCTTTGGCTTCAGCTCTGTGGCTTGTGTCACTGGCAATGATTCTTTTGCAGGGCCTGAGAAGGGCATGCATCATTCAAATACTGGAGCTGACTATATACAAAATTCATAATGTTTTCTCTAGTCTCTTTCAGTTACTGTAATTTTATGGGTAATGTGGAACAAAACCAGTCACATTTCTATCTGAAAATTATGTACCTGCTATTATTATAAATGGGGAGAATCCTTCGTTTGTGTGTTTTAGTGCTTTTCTTTCCCTTCCCTTTTCCTGGAAAATTTATCCCTCTGGTGTTCATGGTGTATTTTGAATTCAAGCCTTTGTCATTTTCACTATGTTACCTATCCCAATGAACAAGTATTTCTTGCGTTTCTCCACTTTGGCTGTCAATTCCCTGTCATCAGCTCAGATGATTATCTGTTAGTTTCTCAATAGGATGTCAATTTAATTCCATTTTCTAATCCTGCTGGAAAAATCTAGGGGAGAAATCATATTCTTCAACCCTGGTTTGTGAGACTCTAGCAGACAATGGGCTATTACATTTTATTACATTCTGTAATTTGCCTGGGAACGGTCTTATTTTGATTTTGTATCTCTGTCTGTTTCACAAGGGAAAATGTATTGGTTTTACTGATACCTGGGTTCCTTGTGCTGTCAGCCTAAAGTCTGTGGTGTATCATTCCTATGGACAGAGGCCTCCACAGAGTACGATGCCTCTAAAATTCCCTCAGCCAGCATAGTCTATGTGTTATCATTCTTTACATATCAACTCTGACAAAAGTATTTCCTCAATGGGAAACTTCTTTTTCACTGATATCTGAGTTCCTGTATGTGTTAGCGAGAGAAAGGGAGACAGCAGATTCTTCTTCAAGATCTTCTGTTCATAGAGCTCTGGTTTGTGGCCTGTGTTATCATGGGAATGCAGGGCTGGAAGGGAGCTCAAGAAGTTATCAAATCCAGCCCTCTGCACTAAGGCAGAACCCAGTAAACCTAGATCACATGGGCAGCACAGGAACTCCCCTTTTGGGGAGGCTAGCCCCTTACTCCACCCCTTCTGCTTGAGGCCTGGCCCCTAGCCCATCCCTTCTGCCTGAGGACCTATCCCCACCTGCCCCCAGCTCTGACCTGCTGGTGCCAGAGCCCTGAGCCCCCCCACCACAGCTGGAGGAGCCCCAGCCCGCTTGCCTGAGCTGTCCCAAGCGCTAGCCTTCGTGCCTGCCCACCCCAAGCTCTGGCTGCCTGGAGGAGCTCTGAGCCCCACCACAGCCCGGCCCTGGGGCATGGCAGGGAACATTAGTGGAGGTTTGGTGAGGCTTAGCCTCCATTACATGCCACCCATGCTAGACCGTCACTGAAAGATGTTAGCCCAACCTGTTCTTAAAAGTTCTTCAGTGATCAGGATTTCACAACCTCCTCTGGAAATCTTTTCTAGAGCTTAACTATCCTTACAGTTAGAATTTTTTCCCTAATAGCTAACCTAAATCTCCCCTGCTTCAGGTTAAGCCCATTACTTCTTGTTCTACTGTCAGTGGACATGGAGAACAATTGATCACCATCCTCTTTATGACAACCCTTAACATATTTGAATACTGTTATTAGGTCCCCTCTTAGTCTTCTTTTCTCAAGACTAAACATAGTTAGTTTTTTAACTTTTCCTCATAGGTCAGGTTTTCTAACCCTTTTAGCATTTTTGTTGCTCAATGTGGTGCCCAGAATTGGATGCAGTACTCCAGCTGAGGCTTAACTTGTGCTGAGTCGAGCAGGGCAATTCACCTCCCTTGTCTTACATATGAAATTCCTGTTAATACACCCCAGAATGATATTAGCCTTTTTCACAACTGCGGGATGTCAGATGAGGTTATTATGATCGTCCCTTCTAGCCTTAAAACAAATAAATCTATGATAGAGACCATTTTCACATGAGACTCTTTATCGGAGTTCATAACCTTAGCAAACAGCTGAATGTAAACCTGAATTACAGTGGTTCTAGACAAAACAAGACCCCAGCTGTAAAACTGCATATTGGAGGTATTTTGTCCTCTGGCTATTCGATGTTTTGTGGAGAAAGAAACCACCTGTCAACTGTAAGTGGATTGCAGCAGCATGGCTTTGTCTCATTTTAATGGGGAAGAACATATTGGGGAACATATTCCTACATTTATTTTCATCTTTGCTATTGGAGTGCTAAACCAAGCCACTCTGGCTTATTCTGCTTGCAACTGTGAGGTAATAAAATTGTGCAAGGAGAAATCAGTGTAGTTCTTGAAATATAGGATAATTATTGTGTTTATTACATAGTGCCTAAGGGCCAGCCAAGAATGAGGCCCCACTGTGCTAGGAACTGCACAAACACAGAGTAGTAGACACTCCTGTGCCAAAGAGTTTATAATCCAAATAAGCAAAGGGATGGAACACACAAGCAGAAGGAACAATGTGATGGCAGCAGATGGCATGTTCATTCCACAGTTTTTTGAGGGATGGGCTGGGCTGGTAAGAGGGGATCTGTTATGTTGAAATAAAAGGAAAGGACAGTGGCATGAGGTGGTCAGGAGGAGGAGAAGAAGTTAAGAGGGGCAGATATTAGTTTGCAATTAGTTTGGAAAAGAGAAGACTGAGAGGGAACGTGATAGCAGTTTTCAGGTATCTAAAAGGGTGTCATCAGGAGGAGGGAGAAAACCTGTTCACCTTCGCCTGTAAGGATAGAACAAGAAGCAATGGACTTAAACTGCAGCAAGGGAGGTTTAGGTTGGACATTAGGAAAAAGTTCCTAACTGTCAGGGTGGTTAAACATTGGAATAAACTGCCTAGGGAGTTTGTGGAATTTCCATCTCTGGAGATATTTAAGAGTAGGTTAGATAAATGTCTATCAGGGATGGTCTAGACAGTATTTGGTCCTGCTATGAGGGCAGGGGACTGGACTCAATGACCTCTCAAGGTCCCTTCCAGTCCTAGAGTCTATGAATCTATGAATCTATGTGGAGTGAAACTGAGGTGAACTTACTCTGAGTGGGAGGAGAGGGTTGGAGCAAACAGCCAATCACAGACTGGCTGAGAGCATTCTACATTTTTATCTGGAATGTCTAGTGGCTCTTGTTTTGGCGGCTCTCGGTCCTACCAGCTGGAGTCTCTTACTGGTTCCTCTCTGGGGTTATCCCCCAAGGTCACATGATGTGCATGGGAGAGGAGGAAGGGCACTATCCAGGTCCAAGCATCTCCAGAGCTTGGAGAGGTTCCCCCCGCCATATAGTTTTGGATCCAAGGGAATGCTGGAGGAGGGGTTGACTTAGATAGACTTTTTGTTGCCAATGATTTCCCACCACGTCCCCACAGGTGGGTCCTCCTGTAGGTGACCCAGCAAAAAGCCCTTTGCTGTTGAGGATTCAACAAAGAGTATCCTTTATGGTTCTGTTTCAATATTTATATGGCCACCATCACAATCATATTTAAGTGCCTCAAAAACATTAATGAAAGTAGAGCACCCCCCAAGAAGAGCAATATAATTATCCCCCTTATACAGAGGGGGATCTAATACAGACAGGTTAAGTGACTTGCGTGAGGTCACACAGGGTATATCTATGCAGCAAAGAAAAACCCATAGCTTGTACAGAAATCTAACTCTGAGTACACAAGCAAGTAAACAAAGACTTCCCTCACACATGATAATCATTAGTGGCTTAATTAAAATCTCAGTTACATGTCACTGCACCATTCCCCTGGTGTAACTGAAATGAACAATTCTATAATAATTATCATAAAAGCTCCCTGGAGAAGAAAATGTGTGTTGTAATAGGGGAAGATTTCCTTTGCTCATAGTCAGCAATGCCAACATTATGTCTACCAGTGTTCACATTAATTGCTCTGCCTTTGTCATGATTAGCACATTTACCATTAGAGCCAACTAGCAGTCAAACTAAATTCAGTCAAAGTAGATAAACACTACTCTCTTTGTGACAATGTTTATTTCCTAATGCTGTCTTACATTTACAGTAGATCTTTTTTCATCTCCAAAAATGTATTTGGGGCCAATTCTGCCTGCCTTATTTAGTTGAGAAGTGAACTCCACAAGTCGTCCACTGACTTCAATAGACCTGACTTTGGAGGAAAGCACTACTCAACAAGAGCAAGGCTGCAGAATTGAACCCTTTCTAAACTACAGTACATACTCAGAAGGATCACTTCACCTTGCCCACAACTGAAATGCACCCATCTCTGGGTGGAGGACAGCTTTCAGGCAGACTACCTATCACTTCACCCGTCTCTGAAATGCAATCAAGTCTGACTGCAAGCTACAATATTGGCATGCTATAACAAGCTACCTATATGGGGCATGGGAAGACTTTCTCTAAGGATTCTAGCATAAATACTAACTCTTATTAACAGTGCCTTGGGATTCTTAATAGGGAAAAAGTGTAGATAGGACCAAAATTTTTAGAGTGTCCCGCAAAAAGGGCCCCCTCTATGTAGACTTTCATTCTTCTAAAGTAAACAAAACTGAGTTCTATGCAGTTTTTTTAGTCAACACTGCTTTGATTCTAAATGTTCTAAACCTGATATGTAGGATGCTAAGGCCTTGGCTACACTTGGGAGTTGCAGTGCTGGTGGTGGCTTTACAGCGCTGTAACTCACCGTCCACACTGGCAAGGCACATACAGCGCTGTATCTCCCTGGCTACAGCACTGCTTGTACTCCTCTTCCGCAAGAGGAATAAAGACTATAGCGCTGCTGATGCAGTGCTGCCCCGCCAGTGTGGCCACCAAAAGTGCTGTTATTGGACTCCAGAAGTATTCGGCAGTATCCCAGAATGCCTGTTCTAGCCACTCTGCTCATCAGTTCAAACTCTACTGCCCTGGCCTCAGGTGACCAACCATCAGACCCGTCCTTTAAATTCCCTGGGAATTTGAAAAATCCCCTTCCTGTTTGCTCAGCCGGCTGTGGAGTGCAATCAGTGAATCTTTCAGGTGACCATGCCTCCACATGCCAAACGAGCCCCAGTATGGAGCAATGGCGAGTTGCTGGACCTCATCAGTGTTTGAGGGGAGGAAGCTGTGCAGTCCCAGCTGCACTCCAGCCGTAGGAATTATGATACCTTTGGGCAGGTATCAAGGGCCATGATGGAAAGGGGCCCTGACCAGGATGCACTGCAGTGCAGGGTTAAAGTGAAGGAGCTGTGGAGTGCCTACTGAAAAGCCCATGAGGGAAACCACTGCTCCGGTGCTGCCTCACGACCTGCCATTTCTACAAAGAGCTGGACGCGATACTTGGGGGTGACCCCACCTCCACTCCGAGGACCACCATGGACACTTCAGAGCTGAAGGAGGAGGAGGAGGAGGAGAAGGAAAGTGAGAGTGAGGGTACTGGGGTAGGGGGAGACACCCCAGAGTCCCTGGAGGCATGCAGCCAGGAGCTTTTCTCAAGCCAGGAGGAAGGTAGCCAGTCGCAGCAGCCAGTACTTGGGGGAGTACAAACAGAGGAGCAGGTTCCCGGTAAGCGGCTTTTATTTTCAGAATGGAAATTTTTCGGGAGAGGAGGGAGGGTTAGGGCTGCATGCATGCATGCCTAGATGTGGAATAGCGCATTGATGTGGTCTATCATGTCGCCGTAATTGGCCTCGGTAATCTCTTCAAAAGTCTCAGCCAGAGTGTGCGCAGGTTTATTGGGAGAGCCACTGTGGTCCTTGTCCCAGTCAGGCTAATGCGTCCGCGCCACTGTGCCGCGAGGGGTGGGGGGACCATTGCTGCACACAGGGAAGCTGCATAGGGGCCAGGGCAGAATCTGCACTGCAGTAGAAGACCCTCCCTTCCTTCCCAGGTGACCCTCAGCAGTGAGATATCTTCCAGGATAAACTCCTGTGGAAAATGTTGGGATAGTGTTCAGTGTAGGTGCCCCCTGCAGCTGTTGGCTCTCCCCAACACACAGAAACCCAGAGGACAGTACAGCCCTGAAACAATCAGTCCCCCTTACTCACCATTTCGGGGCTCCCGTGGGTTATGCGTGCTCTCTTTGGGATGGGAAAATTATGCTATTGTGAAGACTGTATGTGCCCTCCGTAAGGGGAATTACTCTGTCTGGTATAAACAATGCTGCCTTTCTTAAGTATTGCATTTTGCCTTTACACTTGCAACCTTGAGATCTCAGCTGTCCGTGTTATCACCGGCTGAGAGACTGCAAACCCTCCGGAAGAGACCGCGAAAAAGCAAAGACGACATGCTGAACGAAGTGATGCACCAATCTCTCACAGAGAATCAAAAAGCGCAGGAGTGGATCCGCAAGGAAAACGCAGCACACAGGAAGCAAACCACTGAGCGGTTGATAAGCATCCTGGAGTGCCAAGCACACTCTATCCAGGGGCTTGTAGCCATGCAGATGGAGCACTACCACCCCCTCCTCCCCTGCACCGCTTGTCCCAAAGCTCTTTCCCTTGTGCCCCCATGTCAGCTCCAACTTCCCTTCCCCAACATCCAGGTTCTTACTTCCACCAGCTGCCTCCAAAACCTGTATGTTTACCAACCAGCCCTGAGAACTATGACCCTTTACCCTCTGCACTCAACCCCCATCACCATGCAGTATAGCCATCCTGAAGTGCAGCACTCATTGCACAGCACTCCAGACAGGACATATGCAAATCTGTGATTGTACAGTTCCCCACCCCACCCCAGCCCCTTGCTCTTTCAGATTCCCAAAAAGTTGTGTTTCTTTCAATAAAGTAATTTTTTTTTCAATAAATGAATTTTTGTCTTTGAAATCAGTCTTTATTATTGCATAAAGTTAAAGATCCCTTAGCCTAGGAAAGAAACAGGCATTGCAAATCAGCTTAGCAAACACAGATTCCTACTAACATTGTAAGCACTGTACTTCGTGCCCGTGCAGGGCACCAAACATTACTGTTGGTTTTCAGCCTCAAATTCCTCCCTCAAGGCATCCCTAATCCTTGCAACCATGTCCTGGGCCTCTCTAGTAGCCCTGCTCTCTGGCTGTGCAAATTCAGCTTCCAGGCGTTGAACCTCAGAGGTCCATGCCTGACTGAATCTTTCACCTTTCCCTTCACAAATATTATGGAGGGTACAGCACGCGGATATAACTGCAGGGATACTGTTTTCGCCCAAGTCCAGCTTCCCATACAGAGATAGCCAGTGGCCCTTTAAATGGCCAAAAGCACACTCCACAGTCATTCAGCTCCAGCTCAGCCTGTAGTTGAACCGTTCCTTGCTGCTATCAAGGCTCCCTGTGTACGATTTCGTGAGCCATGGCATTAATGGGTAAGCGGAGTCTCCAAGGATCACAATGGGCATTTCGACGTACCCTACTGTGATCCCGGCCTGCAGTTTCCTGAAGAGGCCAGTGTTCCAAAAGATCATGCACTTTTCCAGGCCAGTCTGCATTAATGTCAATGAAACGCCCACGGTGATCCATAAGCGCCTGGAGAACCATAAAGAAATACTCCTTCCGATTAACGTACTCGGATGCTAGGTGGGGTGGTGCCAGAATAGGAATATGTTTCCCATCTATCGCCCCTCCACAGTTAGGGAAACCCATTTGTCCAAAGCCATCCACAATGTCCTGCACGTTCTCCAGAGTCATGGTTCTTCTTAGCAGGATGCGATTAATGGCCCTGCAAACGTGCATCAACACAATTCCAATGGTCGACTTTCCCACTCCAAACTGGTTCGCGACCGATTGGTAGATGTCTGGAGTTGCGAGCTTCCAGATTGCAATAGCCACCCGCTTCTCCACTGGCGGGGCAACTCTCAATCTCGTGTCCTTGTGCTGCAGGGTGGGGGCAAGCTCCTCACACAGTCCCATGAAAGTGCCTTTTTTCATCCAAAAGTTCTGCAGCAACTGCTCATCATCCCAGACTTGCATGATGATGTGATCCCACCACTCAGTGCTTGTTTCCCGAGGCCAAAAGCAGCATTTCACGATGCTAAGCATGTCTGTGAATGCCACAAGCAATTTTGTGTCGTATGCATTATGCGACTTGCTATCATTGTCGGACTCCTCACTGTCACTTTGGATCTTAAGGAATAGCTCAACTGCCAAACGTGATGTGCTGGTGAGACTCGTCAGCATACTCCTCAGCAGTTCGGGCTCCATTTCCTGCAGACTGAAACGGAAAACAGAATCGCGCTGCACAGAAACCATTGAAAGATGGTACCAAATGTGGATGGAAACACAGGGGTTGCTGGGATGTGAAGCGGTGCACCACGGGGTGTTGGGACAGGAACCAGAATGACATGCACCCCCTTCCCACAACCCAAGGCGCCAGAATGGGAAGAGGTGCGCGGTGGGATAGCTGCCCATAATGCACCACTCCCAACACCACTGCAAATGCTGCAAATGTGGCCATGACAATGCGCTGGTAGCTGTCAGTGTGGCCAGACTGCAGCGCTTTCCCTACACAGCTGTACGAACACAGGTTTAACTCCCAGCGCTGTACAGCTGTACAGCTGCAAGTGTAGCCATACCCTAAGCTATTCCCTCCACCTGTTGTACTACAGACCTGTTCTGCACAAAGAACGTTTCCTTGAGTATCATCTCTGTATACCATGGTATACTGACTAGCTAAACTGGCACTGACTCATTTTGTTGTAACTGTGATATTCCCGTTGTTATTGTCATTCTGACTTTTTGTATGCCTTACAAAGAAAATGATGACTGGAGAATTCTGGGGCATCACAGTTTATCACAGTCAGAACTAATTCAGACCACAGAACAGTGAGGCTCATTGTGTGTGTACACATTGGAAAGTGAATGTGGTTTCCATCTGGAATGCATCAGTCATCGGATCAATGGATTTGCTTGAAGACGGCAAAGGTGCCCCTTTGGCTTAGAAAGCATTTATCGGCAAATGGAGTCCTCTTTTTGAGAATGTGCCCATTCACCCTTGTGTGGTCTACATACAGGCTGATATTTAGCTAGGTATCTGTGGGGATTGTCTTTTGTGGTTCAATTATACATGTCTTATTAAACATAACCGACTGGGTTATGAAAGTGAGGATGAAATCATTCCAAAGTCTAAACTATCCTTCACCACTAGATTATGTCTGGTCTTTTCTGTCAGTCTTTCTGTCATTTAGACTGTCAGCTTTCAGGGAAACAGTTTACTTAGGACTTTACAATACAGAAAAACAGACAGGTGGCACTAGAATAATTATAAACTGGGACCGATAATGTTGGCTTTGAGAGCATAATACAGTGAGGTTAAAATGGACTAGATAGTGGAAGGTACTGGATGGTGTATAAAGCATAACACACTGTGGCTGGGCTACAGAGGATAAAATCCTTATTACTACTGCTAGATAAATTAGATTCTCTTTCAATTTAGGTAGTAGAAGTTTGTGGACAATATTACATCAGGCACACCTGGCAGTTAAACTGGGCCCTGCTAGGTTGTCGGCAACAGTTTTACCAGCTGAGCCAAATGGGAACCTTCTCTGGGGCCCAATCAGTGGAACCTGGGTTGTGTTCGTCACAGCGGGAAGCTACTATTGTCCTGTTAAATACATACCACCACCATGAACTGTAATACTCCTGTTATTTTATTAGTGGGTTTCCCACTAACAGTAATTTCCACTATTAATTGGTGGTTTTGTGGTATGTACACATGGAAACTTGGATCAGAGTGCTCCACTACAACTTCACTTGTGCTTAGAGTCAGGATTTGAACTCATGTCTCTACAGGTGAATATATGTATTATTTGCCTTCTCCTCCCTCTCCTTTGAAGTAAACCCTGCTTTTAAATGTATTGTGGTTTTATTACTCCTGAGGGAATTCTGTACCACTGTGCATGCACAGAATTCATCTGCTGCACAGAATTTTTTGTTCTCCACAGAAAATGTATTTTGCTGAAGAGATGCTGCAGTTACACCTTTTGCCCACCAAGGGCTGCTGTGGCACCAAAATAGAGGGCAGCTGCTCCTGGGCAGGACCCACCCCAGGTGTTGATAGGAAAGAGAAGGGGCTGCATTCCTCACAGTGCCCCACCCATGAGGCCAGATCAGGAGGCACAGAATATGGGGGAATGGACAGTGTGGAAGGGATGGAGCTGCTTGGGAGGAGGGGTCACAGATGGGTTCAAAAGGACTAGTGGGGGGAACAGAGTGGGGCAGGAGCTGAATGGGAGTGGGGATGCAGGGACATGGGACCAGAAAGGAGGGGGTGGCTGAGGGGGAGCTGCAGGAACATATGGGAACGGGGAGCATAGCGACACATAGGGACTGGGTGGGAGGTGGCTGAGTGGAGGTGCGGGTACACATGGGGATGGGGAAGGGGGTGCAGGGCCACATGGGAGGAGGAGGTGGCTGAGTGGGGATTCAGGGCCACAGGAGGAGGAGGAGTGGCTGAGTGGGTGTGCAGGGACACATTGGGATGGGATGGTGCAGGGGCGATGGGGCAGATGTGCCTGACTGAGAGAGGCTAGGGGTCAGCCAGGGTCTGCATGGTGGAGGCTCCTCAACTCCCTAACAATTCCTCCCCTGCAAAAAAACAACAACAACCCTGTTCCATCCTTCTCCCACCCACACCCAACAACCCTCCAAGTTCACACACAGGCTTCTTCCCAGCAATTCCTTCCCTCTCCTTCAGCACCTCCATCACCCCTAACTCCCTCACTGCGTCTGAGAATTGTGGGAAATATGTTTCCGTATTGTCGTTTAAACGAATTATTACTCAAAGTTCTGTATTCATATACCTAGTAAGGTATCCATTTGTCAAAAAACATTTCCTGTTTTTTTGTTGTCTGTATTGTTATAGACATATTTTCTGAAAGGTATTTTGAAACAAATGATCAAAATAATTGAAACTGGCATGATTATATTGTGTTATTTTGACAAAATATACAGAATTTTGCAGAATTTTAAAATATTGCTCACAGAATTTTTTAATTTTGTGGTGCAAAATTCACCCAGAAGTATTTTATAAAGCCCATCCAAAAAAAAGTGAAACATTATCTATGCAATATTTCTCTTTGATACTATAAATCCCTGCTTAAAGTGCAGGTGGTTCAGTGCAGTTAAGCTTTGTACCTTTAAGATTTAAAAGAGAAAAAATATTTCCCTGCCCTACCATGTATGAATATGAAGAAAAATCTATTCTTTATCATAAGTCATGGTATATTGAACAGAAAGATCATAAAAAATGGGAAATCTTACAAGACAGTGAGGAAAATCTCCCTTTGGCATCAGTGGGAGTTTGCCTGCGTATGCACTACTGGAACCGATGCTCAATCAACAAACCATATTTTCAAGGCAGAGGAAAAGTCTGCAGTTCTAAAGACCTTGATTCTGTATGTTTTTATAGAATCTGGCTCTGTTATTCAGCTTAAGCCAATGCGGGCTGGCTATTGGTATGGTTGGTACCATATGCAGTATTGCCAGCTCTCATGATCTTATCCTGACTCTGACAGAATTTGATGTTTTACTTAAAGCCCCAGCTCCCAAATGATTTTGTGTGAATCTCAACTTTCATTTTTCAAAAGTATTTTCCAGCCCTCATGCTGTGGAAAAAAATCTTGAAAACGTGATCTGAATGCCCCCTAAAGTCTCAGAAAACCGAAGGCACAGATGAACACAATACGCATATTTTAAAATCTCATAATTTTGGGAAGCCAGACTCATGAGTGGTAAATATTTGGGCTTGGCAATACTCCCCCTCTTTCTCCAGCCAGAACACACTCAGATCGTGTTAAACTACAAACAGACAAAAGCAGTTTGAATCAGGCACACTCCCAGTAGCAAAGAGCTTTTATAGATCAGCTCATCTGTTTGCAGTCTTATGGTGCAGTGCTCTATTTCAATAAAGTGACCCTGCAGAAATAATCATCAAATCCATAGTTTCCATTCACTTCAGCAGAGAACTTCTGCAACTGCAATAGTGTAAATCCTCTCTTCCTACATGCCCATAACCCGCTATCCTCGAAATATATAATTATTGCTAGTATTATTTATTAATACTTCCATTATTCATATTAATAATAATAATAATAATATATAATAATGGGGAGTCATTTAATAGAACTGGAAATATATTTAATCTTGTTCCTATTATTTTCCCTGCCATCTTGTTCCGCTTTCATTGCTGTAAATCTTAATTTCACTATTTAATACAGTCCTTCATTCTCAGGAGCACTCCAGACTTTTTATTTTTGCTATACCTGTTGTCTTTTTTACAGTGGGGGGGGTACATCTTCACCATAACTGCAGGGATGGCTAAGTACAGCGCTATTTCTACGCATAAAACCTTAGACAGAGAAGCATGGCTACAAAAAATGACGCGCTAGTGTCAAGGGTTGAAGGCTGTACTGACCTTCCATAGTGACAGCATGTTAAGATTGTTTTGTTTTGTGATTAGTAATCACCTAATACAGTGATTCTCAAACTTTTGTACTGGTGACCCCTTTCACATAGGAAGTGCGACCCCCCCTCCTTATAAAACAAAACCACTTTTTTATATATTTAATACCATTATAAATGCTGGAGGCAAAGAGGGGTCTGGGTGGAGGTTGACAGCTCATGACCCCCCATGTAATAACCTCACGATCCCCCAGTTTGAGAACCCCTGACCTAACACAAGTCAGCCTCATTTGACCAAACTCTAGTGATAGCCCTTCAGCACAGAGAATCTCTTCGTACGCATCTGGAAAACCAGTTGGCTGTTTATTTTGGTTGTCCTCTAACCACTTTGCCTACGTGGGATTGTTTTGTAATTTGTATTCTCATGGGAGTTCAAAAGACCAAAAGGAAAAATCAAAATTCAAGAGAGCAAATGCTGGCTCAGGCAGAAAGTGACTTGAGGGTCACAAAAATAAATAATGTGAAGTCCCCCTTTCAATATAGCATGCAGGTGTTTCTTCTTTTTTAATCCTCATTTTCAGTTAAGGAAAAAAACAGATAAAATGATCTAATTTCATACCAAAGCCACCCTCAGAATCATAATCACTCAGTTTACTTTTTTCTTTTCTTAAAAAACATGTATATTAACAGTATATGACTGCGACATATTCAAACATAAAACCACATTAAACTAAAGCTAAAGGTTTGGCTTGAATCTTCAGCCATCTGGAAATTCACAGTTCAAGCCAAAAACTCCATCCACAACTCACCCTATTGTGCCAAAGCCTCCATTCATACGGTTTTTTTGCTCTCAGTTCACTACCCGCCCTTCTGAGACACTCAGCAGAGGAGCCAATAACCTTGAGTCAGACCTTTTGCCCCAAGTCTAGCCATGTTCTCTGTCGGGCAGGACCAGTGGAGAAGTGGGAGGAAAGGGGGACTGTGTGCCACATTTGCACTCCCACACCACAAACTGGAGCAGCCTCAGGACCATTATACAAGCTGCGGATCAGAGGAGTACAGTGTGCACTGGCTACAGGCCTCCTCCCAAAACAGCCCCCTACACCAGAGCAGCCAGCTCAGCCTTTTCAGAGTCCATAATCTGGCCTTTTAACTTTATTCTAACGTAATCTAGTTGTCATATGTGAATTTCTGCCCTTATCACTGTGTGGTGTTTGTTTTTTCCTGGTAGGCATTCAGCGAGCAGGAAATACTCATCAGACCAAAGAAACTAGTATCAGTATTTCTTGCAAGCATATGAGATTTGTTCAGTTTTACTATGGTGTAAATTATTCAGTAGTCTGTTTAGAGGTGCACGTAGTGTGGAACCCATATTTCAATACAGAGAAGTGCTTGCATTTGTATTGTTGGAACATGAGGGATGCTTATTGAATCTATATATTTAAACTACTTTTTTTTCTATCAGAGCAAGTATGTGTTTCTTACCATGCATATCATGAAAAGGTCACTTAGCTGGTTTAATAATCAGAAATTACTGGGGGGGGGCGTTATTTGCATTGCTGTAGTGCCTAGAGACCTGAACTACCATTGAAGCCCCATTGTGCTAGGCAACATACACACATAGGGCTTGTCTCCACTTACCAGGGAATCGATGCATGACAATCAATGCACCATGGGTTGATTTAACGGGTCTCACTAGACCTGCTACATCAGCCGCCAATGGCTTGCCCATCAACTCCGGTACTCCACCGGAACAAGAAGCATAAGGTAAGTTGATGGGAGAGTTTCTCCTGTCAATGCAGCATGTTGTAGGCACCGCTAAAGATCGACCTAAGGTACATCGACTCCAGCTCTGTTATTCACGTAGCTGGAGTTGCGTAACTTAGGTTGCCTGAGCCCTGTAGTGTAGACCTTCCCTTAGTGAGAGTTCCTGACCTGATCAGCATGAAATCTTAACAGAACAAGCATCCAAAGGGTGGGAGGGAAAACAGGCACAGAGAAGTGAAGTGATATCACTTGCCCAAGTGAGTGGAAGAACCAGGCCTAAATCCTGCATCTGCGGAGTTCCAGTCCAGTGTCCCATCCATTTTCTCTGTTGCTACTGAGTTGCTCTGTTATGCTGGTCATTTAACAGCTCAGCTGAGTGGTGGGTGTGAATTTCCAGACTGCTAAAGGTTCAAGCCAGATCTGTATCATTTTGCCCATTTAAAAAATGTGTATACTTACCTGCCTCACAAGGGTGTTGTAAGGCTGAACTGGTATTTTTAAAAGTACAGAGATTCCCAGATGATAGGTATCAGACTAGTATAAAATATTAATAGAGATTATATCCTTAACTCATACTCAATCCTTAAATAATTGTACTCAAGAGTAATCAAAACGGCGCAAGCTGATTAATGTGTAATTTTCCAAGGCATGAAAGTGACAAGAAAAAGAAGAAAGGAAATCCATTTACTTCTAACTCTTGCAGTTACTCCAGATTTGCAATGGAGGGTTTTTCTGAGTTTAGGATGATGGACAAGCAATTAACGTTTATTGGCTCATTTTGGAAGTGAGGAAGCTTGGGGATGGATAGAAACCTGGTGACATGCACTTTTAGTAACTTAGAAGTCATGCTACCCTTTTCTTTTGCATCATATCTTGGAGGTGTTGAGCAGTGCAACACAGTACTGCGACACAGAGTAAACACTTTATAAGTTGCCCCAAGAGCCATTGTTCATTTTGAGGGAGGTGGTTATAAATTGATATTGCAGCACCTGAAAGCCTGAGAAGAACAGGCGCACGAGAGACATATGGCAGAATTTTGGACCAAGGAGATCAAAGAACTCGAGACAATGTGATACTCATTTTGAAAAATAAGTTTACAATAAACTTTTTATGATTTATATTTGTATTCTTTTAGATCCCTTTATAGCTCACAATATACTTGATCGGTTTATAATTTTCTGATGATGGCAGTAAATTAGGCTGTAGGTAACAATTTAAAAAACATCCTAGTTACTTAAGCCCAGAGCCTCAAAGGCATTTAGGTGCCTACCTCCTAGTGATTTCAATAGGAGTTAGGTACCTAAATTTCTGATTTTCAAAAGTCCCTAAATCACTGTTGGAAATGGAACTTAGAGCAAAATTTTCAAGTGTCTACATGACTTAGAAGCCTGTCTCACTGTGACTATGCCAGTAGTTCTGTAGTACACGTTTTTGTTTCCAAAATGAAATTGTAAAGGAATACCATGAAAACCCCAAATTGCTGGAAAATAGCAGCCGGGGGGGGGGGGAAAGCCACATTTAAAAGGGTTGCCAAAATGAGTGCTATAGAAACTGAGAGCTGTGTTGTGAGAAATAGGGTGAAATTTTCTGTCAAGAAGGACATTAAAAAAACCAAACACAGAAAGGAGGGGAGAGCAAATCTCCTATTATTTGTATACTAAAATGTATGGACTAGAAAGTGCAGAAACTGGCAGAAAAACTAACAAGACACAAATGTGTTCCTAGAAGTCCTGGCTCTTTACAATTTCCCCCTGTGTTGCATGGGGGAATTGTAATTTCACTGAATAACACTGAGTTTCTGTAAAAAGAACCTCCATTCCTTGCATTAGGTCTGTATATGCAATACGTTCTTTTTATTGACCTTTTATGTGCAAATGAATATGAAGAACACATTTGACAGAGTCTAAGCAAATGGATTTCCCATCTCTACATTGCGCCCCAGTCTTGCTAAGGTTTATACAGATGCTTCACTTTCTGCACTGTGAGTCATATCTTTGACTTTAATGGAGCTACTCACTGTGTGTAAATTAAGCACCAGCATAAGTCTTTGCAGGGTTGGGGCCCTAGAATGCTTTATGGAAATATTTGGCAGACTGCACACTCTTGTTTACTTGTATTGTGCTAAATCTATTGCCTTTCACCCTATGTTGAGCAAATTTATAAAGGAAACCTGGGTCCAGATCTTTTGAGCTGTACTGAACATAAATCTGCGGAGTGAGGGTGAGAAAGGGCAGCTCCCTGAGCCTGGCAGGTGCCAGCTTCAGTCACTAGCACCAGCCTAAACTGTGTTCTATGCAGTATTATTGTAGCCGCATCGGTCCCAGGACATTAGAGAGACACGGGTAGGTGAGGTAATATCTTTTATTGGACCTACTTCTGCTGGCAAGAGAGACAAGCTTTCCAGATACACAGAGTTCTTCCTCAGGTGAGAAACTAACTCAGGGCATGTCTACACTACAAAATTAAGTCCATCTCCCTTACGTCAGCATATAGCCACCACAGTAATTACATCGCTCATGCTTCACTCGTGTTTTGCTCCTTGTGTCAGTGTAGTGAGATGGAGTGGTCTCCCTCTGAGCCAGAGGGGGAGGGACGACTCTGTGAACCCTGGTGGGCAGAGCCAGGGCATGCTCACCCCTTCCACCAGAAGTCTGAGGGCGGATTGGGAAGTGTAAAGGGCAGGTCCTGGGGCTCAGTTGGGCTGCAGGTGCCGAAGGAGACAGACGCCTCCTGCCTGCTCCCAAGCTGGGAAACTGCAGTGGATCCCCACCGAGTTGAGGACTGGCCAGAGCTGCTGGAGCCACCTACTGTTCAAGGCACTGAGGAGCCTCTGGGACTGCCATTGGCCTTCTGCCCAGATGAACCAGAGGACCCTCCTACAGATCCAGGTATCCCCTGAAGTGAGGGGAAGAAGTGACCCTAGTCTGGCTGCATTGCTGCCAGAGACCCCGTCAGCGTGTTGCAGCTGGATTCCCCGCTGACCCAGTGGTGGAACGCAGTAGAGTTGGGAGAACCTGTGCTCCCTACCATGCCACCCCACCTCTGGGGTAGCAGTCAACCCTCTCTAAGCCAAGGAGCCTGTGATTGTCAGCCGTACGCCAGAGCTAGGATGCCCAACTCTCTTGCTGCTTGGCCCTGAATACAGGCCTGAGCTATAGACTCTTTTCTGCCCCACCCTGACTAAAGACGGGCCCATAACTGTTTGTTTGTTGTTCGGCCCCGAGTACAGGCCTGAGCCATAGACTCTTTGCTGCCCTGCTTGGACTCATAACTATTTGTGCCTTTGCCCTGGTTGCGGGCTAGAGACCCTGACTACCACTCTGCCCAGACTGCTGGCCAGAGGCACAAACAGTGGGTTGCCTGGCTAATTCCCTAACTGTGGGCAACACCCAATGATGTAATGAAGCAGAGTGGCCTCCCACAGACCCAGAGGGGGAGGGACCACTGCTAATACACTACAAGTCATCCATGCGCATCCTTACTAGGAACACTTGTACTGATTGTACTGTCAGTGTGGGCATTGTGGGACAGTTTCTGAAAGCCAGTAACAGTCAGCATAAGCAATGCAGTGTCTACACTGACACTGTGTTGACCTAACTACATAGACCTCTACTCTACACCTCTCGTGGAGATGGTGAACGATCCCTTGAAATATGTGTTAACTATTTATGCTAAACAATCTCTTCTCTCTTCTATTTAGCTATGACATTCTAAGTTGCCCAGACCTGAATAAGAGCTCCGGGTAAGCTCGAAAGCTTGTCTCTCTCACCAAGAGAAATTGGTCCTGTGAAAGATATGACCTCACATACCTTGTCTTGCTAAACTCTGTTCTATTTTACAGCACCCACTAACAACAGATGCTGTTTCAGCATAGGAATCAGCTGAATGCAACAGCATCCTTGACCACATACTCTTCTCTCTGGCCATAGCTCCTATATTGGGCCTAGGAGTGGAAGAGGCACAGGAGATGCTAATAATGACCCTACAGCACCCAGGAATTTCCCAGTTCTGGGAAATCTTAATCTCGATATTTAATTCTGTTTTGCAAAGTAGGATTAGGGAATGCATATTTAACTGGACTGAGGATCTGGCCTCTGATCCGAAAAATAAGTTTTAGATGTCTTGCACGTTACAAAATATGTTTGAACATAGAAAGAACAGGAAACTTGTCTTTGCTTGCACATTAACATTTGTCTCTCTAGCTGTGATAAGAACAATCAAATCTCATGCTTCAGGGCATTTGCTGGTTGCCTGCACAAAGGCCAGGAAGGAATTTTTTTTCTCCCCTAATTCAAAATTGGCCAGATGAATTATGGAGGTTTTTTCACCAGTCTTCAAATAAATACTAGCACATGATCTGGAGGATCAAGCCATTATCACCCTTTTCTTAGCATCAGTGTAACAAATGTCCAAAGTGGCTGAGCAATACACTGGTAGCCTGAGAGCTCCTTGTCTTCTGGTAACACACACTCATACAAGGAGACTTTCAAGCCCCTAAAAGACCTCAGTTCTTTAGAATTTTTTTATGCATATATGACCTATGGCCAGAAGCTCCAGAGGGAAAAAGAACTTTCTACTTCTTGTATTGGTGAAAAGAAAAAACTTCTGCTATAGGTAGCTTCCTTTGCACAGGCTACCTACCCACAGTTCCTTTAGCGGCATCTCAGTGGTCAGCATAAGTATAAATTAACTTGGATTTGGGGCAATAGTAGACTCAGTGAGAGGAGAGAGCTTATTTCCAAGCAGCCAGGACTCTAGTTAAGGCTCCAAAAGTGCTCGTCTCCCCTTTGGTGGGGACTTTGCCATGAAAGACTACGTCGATAGTGGAGCTTGCAGCAAGAAATTAAACAGACCAGGGACTTTGCTATGAGAGCCAATGAAGAAAAGAGCAGCAGAGATGCATGGATTCCACTGAGGTCCTGCCTACCCGGCATCTTAATAAAGCTGAATCATTAAACCAGCTTAGGTATCATAGAATCATAGGACTGGAAAGGACCTCGAGAGGTCATTTAGTCCAGTCCCCTGCACTCATGGCAGGACTAAATATTATCTAGATCATCCCTGACAGGTGTTTGTCTAACCTGCTCTTAAAAATCCCCAATGACAGAGGTTCCACAACCTCCCTAGGCAATTTGTTCCAGTGCTTAACCACCCTCACAGGAAGTTTTTCCTAATGTCCATTCTAAAATGCCAAATTTTTCTCCCTCCTCCTTGTAACATTATTATGTATTTGAAAACTGTTATCATGTCTCCTCTCAGTCTTCTCTTCTCCAGACTAAACATATCCAATCATCCTCTGAACCATCAGATATTGGCCACACTGAGACACCTATCCAGGGTAGTGATGCCTCATGGTCGGACCAGGCAAGCAACAACCTTGGGACTGCAAACAGATGTGCAAAGAGATACTTGGCCTACAGCAATTTGCTGATTCCAAATGTGAGTGGTGTTTCATGGGTGGGTGAAGTAAAAGCAGTCAATGCATTTTTCTCTCTCAGACATTCTCACCAGCTGGGGAAGTTAAATGGACAACTCCCAAAGTTACTGGAAAGGAGCAGGGAAAGATATTTTATTCTTTCTTTGTATATATTGAGATAGACCTAGGCCAGTTGGGAACAGCAGAGTAGTCCTATTGGTATCCAGGAGGTGGACGAGCAAAGCCCGCCCACTTCTAAAGGACCTCCCCCCAGCCTAAGGGGAGGATCCACAGGTCCGTGACACCAAATAAGTATGGGGGACAACTAATGAAAAAACAGGATCGGGAGTAAGTTCACAGGGCTAAACAAAGGGAACCTGATGGGCACACCGAGCAGAGAACCCCAGACAACACCCACTGCTCCTCGAAAGCATCAAGGGAGCCAGTGGACGCCGCCCAGAGGAACTCTGCCTGGATGTGTGAATGGACAGAGGAGCAGAAATAGGCCCCACAGTCGCAGGAAATCCCGTCGGCCAACCTCCTCTCCCTGGTTTTGTAGATGGTTAGTTTGGCCAGGGCCAAGAGTAGGTTGACAAGGAGATCCTGCGTTTTTGTGGGGCCAAGGATGGGCAGTGTGTAGATAGGTGAGGGGAAAAGTGCAACCAAAAACGCAATAAAAGGTTCAAGAGGAGCCGGAACAGGGGCTGCAATCTGGCGCACTCTAAATAAATGTGCGCCAGGGTCTCTCTTATGCCACAAAAAGGGCAGGTGTTGGGGACAGGAGTAAACTGCGCCAAGTACACGCCCGTGCTCATGGCCCCGTGAAGGAGCTGCCAACTGACATCGCCGGCAGTCCTCGGGACCAGGGCAGAGTACAAGCTGGCCCACCAAGGCCTCTCACCCTCGAGAAGTGGCAGGAGGTCCCGGCATTTGGTATCAGGGCGGGATGCGAGGGTGAGGTAGTGGAGAGTGTGGAGCACGAGCGTGTACAGGTGTTTCCGTGGCGCGGCCTGGAACAGAACCGACTGCAGATCGTGCAGCCGGCTCACAGTGAAAAGGTGAGGGGGACGATTGGGTCCATGGGCAGGGACCTGATAAAAATGTCCATGGGGCCTGGGGTGAAGGGTGGGCAGGGCGTGCCCTCTCACAGGACCCAGTTGCGGTAAGCCCAAGCAGCAGGTAGAAAAGCGGCCTTCACCTCCTGAAGTACGCGCTGGGGAGCACAAGGTCTGGAGAGCCCCATGCGCTGAGCGAGCGTCAGGGGATCCAGCCAGTCTCCTCGGTCATAGTCCAGGAGGTCTCCGACCCTGGTGACTCCCGCCAAGACCAGCCTCTGGCGCACTGCGGGGGACTCCGCCACCTGCCAACGAAGCTGGGGATTGTGTAGCAGGGGCTCCGCGAGATCGGCCCCCACGGTGGCAGCCACGGACCTGGTCATTGAAAAGAGCTTCCAGGTCCGGAGGAGGTCTTGGTACAAGACTGGCAGCCCGGAGAGGTCTCGCAGAAGACCTCTCGGATGGAGGTAAAAGAGCTGCTGGTCGTATCGGAGCCCACGGAAGCGGCAGAGGAAGGCGTGCACCAATACACTCCACGCCGGACTATCTCCACCATACAGGAGTCTCTGCAGGGCCTGGAGGTGGAAGACATGGACATGAGCGTGTAGGCATTTCAGGCCCTGCCCTCCCTCCTCCAGGGGCAGGTGGAGGACCCCTGCAGAGACCCAGTGCATCCCTGACCAAAAGAACTCCAGAATTGTCGTCCGGAGGTTGGCCAGGAAACCCGGGGCCGGGACCAGGGTGTTGAGCCGGTACCAGAGCATGGACAGGACCAGTTGATTGAGCACCAGCGCCCTCCCTCGAAGGGAGAGGCACTGGAGTAGTCCCGTCCATTTCCAGAGCTGCTTCATCACCCTGCCCTCTAAACCGTGCCAGTACTCCACCGGATGGCCTGAAGCGCAGGTGGGAGGGAGCTCGCCTGCCACCCGTCCCCAACCACCAGGCCAGAGCTCTTGACCCAGTTGACTCGGGCGGAGGAGGCTGCTTAGCAGATGGCCTGGCAAGCCTCCACCCGCACCAAGTCGCCGGGGTCCTGGACCATGAGGAGCACATCGTTGGCGTACGCCGACAGGACCAGCCGCAGCTCCGGCTCTCGAAGCACCAACCCCATCAGCCTCTGATGGAGAAGACAGAGGAAGGGCTCAATCACAAGAGCGTACAGCTGACCTGAGAGGGGACACCCCTGCTGCAGTCCCTGCCTGAAGCTGACCGGCTAGGTCAGGGTCCAGTTGAGCCTGACCAGACACTCCACAGAAGCGTACAGCACCTGGAGAAAACCCACAAACCGGGGTCAGAAACCAAAGCCTCACAGAGTGCTCAGGAGATACCCATGGTCCACCCTGTCGAACACCTTCTCCTGATCCAGGGACAAGAGGGCGAATGACAGACCATCCCTACACTCTAATTCCGGAAGATTCCAGACCAGATACAGGTTATCAAAGATCGTGCGGCCCGGGACGGTGTAGGTCTGGTCTGGGTGGATCACCTCTGCCAGCATGGACCCCAGTCGCATCGAGATGGCCTTTGCAACGATTTTGTAGTCCGTGCTGAGGAGGGAGACAGGAAACCAATTCCGTAAGTCACGGAGGTCCCCCCTCTTCGGCAATAAGGTGAGCACGGCTCGCCTGCACGAGAGAGGGAGGACCCCACCCTGCAAAGACTCGACCCAGACGATGACCAGGTCTGGGCCGAGGACATCCCAGAACACGCAGTAGAACTCCACGGTCAGCCCATCCATGCCAGGAGATTTATTGGTGGGCATGCGACGGAGGGCGTCTGAGAACTCGGCCAGAGTGAGAGGCAGCTCTAGCCAGTCTTGGTCGCCCATGCTGACCATCGGGAGACCGTCCCAGAGCACTCTGCAAGCGTTAGGATCGGTCATTCCAGGGAGAAAAGAGTCGCATAGAAGGCCCTGGCCCTCTCACACTTCTCTGCCGGATCCGTGAAGGGGGTGCCATCCTCCACCAGGAGGCAGGTGATGTGCCTCTTGGCCTCCCTCCTTTTCTCCAGGGCATAGAAGAAGTGGGAGCCACGATCCATCTCTCAAAGGAGGCGGATGCGGGATCGAACAAAGGCACCCGGGCCCGATGTCTTCGAGGGCCCGGAGCTCCTCCCACTTCTCCCAGCACGCTCCGCAGAGGGATGGGTCCTCAGGGCTGGTGGCCAGACGCCTCTCCAGCTCCAAGACCTCCCGTTCCAACTGCCCTATCGCCGCATCCCTCCGTTGGCTGGTGCCCCGGGTGTAGTCACGGCAGAAGAGCCGGGCGCGCACCTTCCCCAGATCCCACCACCGCCACGTCAAGGGAAAGGCGTGCCTCTGCCCTCACCAGGCCAGCCAGAACTCCTGGAAGGACGCCATGAAGCCCGCATCCTCCAGCAAACTATTATTAAAGTGCCAATAGGCCGGCCCCAGCCTCTCTGCGCAGAGAGAGGCCATCACGGTGGCAAGGTGGTGAATGAAAAGGGGGCTGGCCGAATGCTGGAGGAGTGGTCCCGTGAAATGTGGAAACACAACAGGTAAATGCGGTCCAGCCGGGAGTGGCACAACCGATGGGCCTCCACTCGGACGAAGGTGAACGTCGAGACGTCGTCCGGGTGGTAGTCGCGCCAGACATCCACCAGGGAGTGGCGATCGACGATCTCCTGGAGAATGTCCGCAGCAGCTGGGCACTGCTCGGTCCCCGAGCGGTCTTGTTCCTTGAGGGTGGTGTTAAAGTTCCGGCCCAGGACCAGGCACTCATGAGAATCCAGGGAGCCGAGGAAGGCGGACACCTGCTGATAAAAACGCAACCTCTCCGGGCCCAATGTCGGGGAGTAAACGTTGACAAGATTAACCACAAGCCCCTCCATACAGACCTGGAGGTGCAGCAGGCGCCCCAGCACCGCCTCGGCGACCCCCAGCACCTCGGGCCGTAGGTCGGGGGAGAATAGGGTCACCACTCCAGCCATGTGGACTGAGAGGTGGCTAAAGTAGACCCTGTCCCCCCACTCCAGCTGCCAGCTAGCTTCAGCGGCCCGATCCGTATGGGTCTCCTGCAGGAAAACCACAGAGTATCCCTGCTCCCGAAGGAAGGAGAGCACCTGGCTCCTGCGGAGACCCATCCTACAGCCCCGGGTGTTTAATGTGGCAAAGATGATTGATGCCATGAGGAGGACTGGGGGGGATCCTCGCCGGCAGACAAGCCCATGACCTCCGTCGGGCCACGCAGGAATCCATGACCTACCCCGTAGGTGAGTAAAGAGTCACGGAAAAGGCGGACCCGCTGGTAGGCTGCGGCGGCCTGCTTCCCGGTCCTCTTACCCTCCCTAGTGAGGGCCCTTGCAGCCCAGAGGACCTGATGGAAATCCCCCCACCGCTGGAGCGCAAGCTGAACTTTGTTACGGGAGACACGGACATCCTCAAGGAACTCCCGCAGCTCCTCCTTCAGCACATGGGGGGGCGGGGTCACTGATCTACGACTGTCCCCCGGTGGGGCCCCTGTCACAGCCCCATAGCCCACTGAGGTGGGCAGGCAGGGGGCAGACCCCCGACGTGGCGTCCGATGGGCTGATGCCACGTGACCTGACCCACTCCTCGGTTCAACAGGAGGCGGCATAAGGAAAACAGAAGCCCGCAATGGGTTGGGACAGGGAAAAACAACTAAAACCACTCCCTTGGGAGTATCCCCCGGAGTGGCACTGGCAGCACGGGAGGTGGGAGGGGACAAGGACAGGGCTGGCATCAGGAATAGGGTAGGGGACAGGAGTAGGGTGGGGATAAGGAAGGGAACCGGGGAGCGGGGCAGAAGTAGGATCCTGAGCCTCAATAGTTGGGCCGCTGGAAGGTGGCCCCTCCTGGTTAGGCTCAGAGATCTGAGGAGTGGGAAGGAGACCCCCAATGATGCCGGGCTCAGCCATTATGGTTTGGGGGGTAGCCCCAGCATCAGGAGATGGATGGTCGTCAAAGGGATCCCTGCCCGGGAAGGAGGTTGGGTGCTCCACACCCAAGAGGGACACCCCCTGGGAACCGGGTCCCGGCAGCGGGGCACCAGCCATCACCTCAATGGGCTCGGCGGCCGTCAGCAGGGTGCCACCTGCAGCCGGGCTGATGGAAGATTCCAGGGGACCCTCAGAGGCAGGAGCAGAAGCAGCGATTAGGGGAAGGGAACACGGGGACAAGGGGACCAGGGTGAGGTTGCCCAGATCGAGGCCCGCTGGCAGAGGGTCATCCTCCCCCTGCGTGACTGGGGTTAGATCCAGGGCCTCGATCTCCTCATAGATGGAAGGGAGATCACCGTCCACCACTCCAGGGTCCTTCCCGCCAGCACCCGAAGCGATGCCCACCTAGGCACTCGCAGGGGCTTCGGATGGGAAGGGAGTGAGAGAGTCTCCCTCGGGGGCTTCCACAGGAAAGGACCCTGGAGGAGGGGTGGTGTCACCTTTCGGTGCTGCCACGGTGTCCCCAGCCGGCACCACAGAATGGGAGTCATCGGGGGCAAGGCAGAAAGCTCGTCATAGGTGCCCCCCTTCCTGCTTTTCCGGGGGGTCTCCGAATCCGAAGAATGTAATGGGGCCCAAGCCTTCCGCTTGCCTCACTTCCCATGCACTAAGGACCAGCCCTCCATGGCATCATCCGGGGACTGGCTAACTGGTCGGGTCGGGGGGCAAGGGCAATGGCTCAGGGACTTGGGGAGGCAATGGTGGGGTAGTAGGAATGAGGGAGGATTCCCCCTGGGGCAAGCCCTCTCCCACGCCTGGTGGTATCTCCACCGCACCCTCCTCCACAGTGGTGGACCAAGAAGGAGGAGGGGCAGCTTCGGGTGCCAGGTAGCCAGGGGTATCGGTGGTGACAGAGCCGGCGCCTTGCCAGCGCTTGGGGGTCCCGGACACTCCTCCGTGCCAGGCCAAGGGGCAGTCCCTCCGGACGTACCCCATCGCCCGGCAGAGGTAGCACCGGGCCTCCCCCATTGAATAATGCACCCGATAGTGGGCTCCCTGGTAGGGGACCAGAAACGACCTCTCGAGCTCCTCTCCGCCACGCGCTGCCGGTGGCAGTTGAAGCAGCACTTGCCAGTGGAACGAGAGAACATGACGGAGGGCAGGGTCCTTGCAGCCCAAGGGGAGAGGGCTGATGACAGAGATGGGACGCCCCAGGGCAGAAAGGGCGGGCAGCAGGGCGGCATTGGGCAGGAAGGGAGGGATGGAGGTCAGGATCAAGTGGACCCCCAGGTCTTCCAACAGCTCCAGGGGGACGAACACACCCCCCATCGCTAGGCCCGTCTCTACCATCTCCTGGGTGGCGGCCTCCATTGCCAGGAAGAAGACCACCCTTCCGTACATTTTGGAGGCTGCCACGATGGCCGTGGGCCCCACCACCCTCGCCAACGCCCGCATCTAGGTCTCCACATGGGGCGAGGCGGGCACCAGGAGGCAACGGACGCCGTGCTTCCTGGTCAAGGTGGGGAAGGGGCCCCGGCCACTATAGATGGTAACGGAAGCGGCGGTCGGAGGAGCAGCGGCAGGCGGGGGGGCCGGCACCACCTGGGCGTACAACTTGGAGGCCGGGGGAGGGACACCCGCAGAGCTGGTGGAGGGAGCAGCAGGGAGGGATGCCGAGGCCGGTAGTGGGGCTGCGGCAGTGGGGGCAGTCTCTGCCATGGAGGGCCTGGCCTTTTTAGCGGGACCCTTACCCTTCCTCCCACCCCGACCTTTCCCACCGGCTGAGGGGGCTCCCCCCGAATCGGAAGAGGAAAGGGACGTGGCAGCAGCGGAGGTCTCCCCAGTACTCGCCGCCATTGGTGTCCCAGCAGGGCCGGTGGTAGGTGGATCGGCATTGGCGGTCGAGGTAGAGGCTTGGGAAATGGACACGGGGGCAGGTGGAGGAGGGGCGGTGGGAGCATCGTGAGGGGTCTCCTCCGCCGCGTCCCCCACCGTAACGAGAGCAGGGAGGGGGACAAACAGCGAGGGGAGGGGAAGGAGAGGAGGTGACCACCCCTCCCCGCTAGGCTGCAGGCAGGGGAGGAGGGTGCCAGAAAGGGAAGGCTAAAGGGGCATGGGGACCAACTAAGGACTTAGGGGCAGGAGGGTGTCAGGTCACCGACTCAGAGTGGAAGTCCGGCTCCTCTAGCTGCACTAGGGGATCGGGGGGATAACGGCATAAGGGGCTGCAGTGAACAAGGGAAAACTCAAACGGGGGAAGGGCACAAGCACATGGAAGGGGACGTGGGTGCACGAGGGGAGGGACCAATCAAGGCTGGGGGATCACAGGGTTGGGGGGGGAAGGCAAGCTAGGAACAGGGTGGAGGGACCACGGGGCTAGCTGCAGGGCTGGGGCAGGACAATGAGGGCCGTAGAAGGAACAGGTGAGGCAGACAAATGTGGCATAGGAAAGGGGGTCAGCCCAGGGGGCAGAGGGGGGTGCACCCACAGGCACTTAGCAAAAAAGTCAATGCTTGGCTGCTGTTGCTGCAGGCTCAAATGGTGGAAGTGGGCGTGGTGAGCCAGGCGAGCAGCTCAGTCCCAAAGGCAGGAGGTCAAAGTAGAAGGAAAGCAGCCAGCAGGGGTGATGGAGGGGGCAACAATGGTGGTGGGGGCGAAGGGGGACACGGATGGGCCACACCCCCGGTGTCCCAACAGACACAGTCCAAACCCCCACCACAAGAGCACAGTTTGAAAAAGACTCAGTCCAGTAAAGCCCCCTCCACAACATACACGTGGTCTTCCAGCAGCGGGTGGTCCTTTTCTCCTCCTTCTTCTCCTCGGGGCTCCAACAGGTCCCCAGCAACAGCCACAGTAGTCCCAGCAGCTCCAGGTGGTGGTGGTCTGGTGTCCAGGCAGGAGGGACCCCGCTCAGATGGTGATGTCCTCAGCAACAAGAGCTGGGGTCCCTCACTCCCCTCCTTCTCTGGAAAGCACACCTTCAGCAGCTTTCCCCTCCCTCCCAGGGCTGTAGGTGGAGTAACAGCAGCAATTGAGGATGCGGGATAGGGGTGAGGGGATCAGCAGCCAGCCAACTAGAGGGTAGCAGAGAAGGGGGGAAGCAGGGATAGAAGTGGTGGTGTCTGGCCCAGCCAAGGGAGCAGCAGGAAGAGCAGCAGCAGCAGCAGTGAGGGCCCAGTGCTGAGCAGGAACAGCAGCAGCAGCCCTCTCCCTCCTCCCCTCTACAGCAGAGGAATAGAAGGGAGATCTACTGGCCACAGGAGAAGCAGGTTTCTGCTCCCTGCGTGACAAGAGCAGGGGCTGCTCCAGGCTAATGAGAACACCTGACTCTAATTAACCTGCAAAGAGTCAGGTGAGGCCATTAAGTTAATATGACCGCCTGACTCTAATTAAGGCCCTGCTGATGGCCAAAGAGAGCCATGGAGCCAGGGGAGAGGAAGTGTGGCTGAAGGGCTGAGTAACGAAGACACCCTGAAACCACTGGAAAGGGAGCTCTAAGGTAAGGGTGAAGAAGGCGTTGAAAGAGAGAAGCGGGGGAGCTGTGGGGAAGTGGCCCAGGGAAATGTAGCAACTCAGGCAGTGAAAGGTTGGCTGCCAACAGCTGCTGCCATTAGGGTCTCTGGGCCAGAACCCGGAGTGGAGGGCGGACTTGTGTTCCTTCCAAACCCATCATTACAGAAACACCTCCTGGAAAGGGAAGACAGGCCCCTGTCAGGACAGGAGACTCAACTGTTCTTGAATAAGCCTGTAGGGACAACAGAGACTGTGGGAGCTCTCTCACCAATCTCCTTGCTGGCTTATGATGAAAAGGGCTCAGTAGATTGTACCCTGGCCCTAGAGAGAGAAGGGCTATAGTGAGGGTCTCAGTGAGCCTCTGAGACTAGCATAAACCATCTAGAAGTGTGGGGACCCACGGGGACAAGGTTGGAGGTTGAAGGTTACTTACCTTTAACTGGAGTTTTTCCAGATAAACCCTGTATATTCTCACTTACGGGATGCTCCAACTGGTGCAGACTGCATGGTGGAGGCTTGATTAGCAGTGTCCATTGGTGTGCAAATGCACTTTGTTTGCCCTTCACCTGAGTGATTGTGAGGGCCAGAGTATAAAAAGGGCCCAGCACTCCAGACACCTCAATTCCTTCTGCCATGACCCTAGGTCGTTTGGCAGGTAGGATTCTGAGGAAGTAGGGAAAGATGGAAGGGAGTGTGAATAGGCAGAGTCCATTTCGAGGAACTCCAGTTACAGGAAGTAACCTTCATTTCTTCTTTGAGTGTCCTCTGCACATTCCTACTTAGGGGATAGACTAGTAAGTAGTACATCCTATCCAGGAAGGTTGGACACAGAGTCCTAACTGACTAAGGACTGAAAGAGTGCCTATAAAACTTAGCATATGCTTTAGACTCTGTGCTGAATAAGAGCATGACCTGAACTCCATGTAGCTTCTCTACAAAGCTCTCTACTAGAGGAATGTGTTTAGTAAAAGCCGCCACTCTGGTAGAGTATGCACTAATGGCTAACTACTTCAGAAAGTCGGATTGCAGCTACTTTATAAACTTCTTTTATGCAGAGTCTTTCCCATTTAGACAGAGTTTGAACACTCACAGCTTGACTATGTGCTCTCCAGGAGATTATTTGTATAAGGTGACATTTCCCTGCATAAATGATACTGGTATCTTGCCATCACCGCCTGATAATTTGCTTGCAAACCCAGAATAGCAGACAAAACAATTTTCCTTCCCTCCACATCCATTATTTTGCTTTCCTTATCCATTGGCATGGAAGGAGCTTGCTCTCCTTTAGATCTTTGAATTGCAGCTTCAACCATGAACAAAATTGGGGAAAGGAGGGTGTGGAACATAGGCAGACCTGGGAAAACTCATATACTTTATCAGTCTTTTTTGACATAGGTTGAACTGATGAAGGTGCAGCCCATAGTATCTTTGCCAACTCAGATAAACCATCTCAAAGGTCAAATACAGGATGTGTAGATTCTTCAGTGGTCACTGAAGGAATGTCCAGTGTCCTTGTCATTCTATCCACTAGCTTGTAGAATAATACTGCACCTTCTGATGGTGATGAAGCTGAAGTCACCCCTACACTTTCTTCTGGAGATGTTATTTCTCCAGAGTAGGGATCCAGCAATTAGGGATGAATTAACAACCCAACCTTATCTGATAAACTTTAATCACTGAACCCATTGGTAGAGCCCTGCATGGGACTATTCTTTAATCCCACACTCCCACTGTTATGGCAGTGGGTCCAGGAGGACCTGCAGGATCCCAGTCCCACTGCAGGGCTCTACCCATCAGTACCAGGGAACAGGGCTCCAAGTCTGGAGAATGGCGTACCAGCAAAATCGAGACACAATCCTATGCAGAGGCACTGCAAGAAGGGGCTGGTTTCAGGTGGCGCTCTGGCTTTGGAGTTGGGACCACAGGAGCATGTGGTTCCAGTGTCAGTAGTAACTGAGGCTCTAGAATTTCAAGAGAAGCCAGTACCAACAAGTTAAGTAACTCCCTGGCTTCCTTGAATACCTGGGTGTTAACAGCACCGGAAAGAGATCTTGAGCCTGTGGTACTGAGAGGTGCGTCAATGCTTTGGGAATTGGTCTCTATGGACCCTTCCTGAGTTCTGCAGTCAACAATCCCTCCTGGTTTAGAGATTGCTCCTGGGAGTGTAACTTTTTAGGGCACTACATGAGTCTTTGGTGCCTTCCTCTTGGAAGGTCCTGGTACTGAGTTGTTAGGAGATTTATGCAGTCTCTTAGGTATCGGTGACACATCTGGCTGATGACTCTAAGAACTGGAGAAGCATTCCTAACAGACTCTCATGTGCTCAGTACCCATTTGGTGAAGCAGCCCTGGTAGCTCTGTCCTTTTTTGAATGTGGTTTGAACTGCCTACACTTGTGACATTGGTCACTCACCTGTGCCTCTCCCAGACACTTAAGGCAGCTGGGACGAGGGCTATTCGCTGGCATAGACCTATTACATGAAATACAGGCCTTGAAGCCAGAAAAATGGAGCATCATTCCAGCACCAATTCCAATTCCAAACTTGGCACTGGTAACCACATACTAAAAAGATAGTATTGTATATTTATACTGATAACTATTTACAGAACTACTATACCAGACTAAAACTAACACTGATTGTGCTATATACACTAAGAGAGGGAAAATACGACGGTATTAAGATTGCAGCTCCAACAACTGTCACTGGTGGTAAGAAGTAACTGAGGTTGGGTCAGGAGCAGCGCAGCTCTTTATACCTGTGTGCAGTGGTGCAAAGCACCAGACGGCAACTCATGCGCCCCTGATGGGTACTGACAACTATGCACGAGGCACACACACACCTACAGGGGAATGGACATGTGCAATCATTCAAAGAAGGTTACTTTCCAATCTCTCTCTTTCCTTCTTACTTATCTGTTGTGCAGTTTTCCTTCTCTGATCTTCTCATGATAAACCTTTGGTGCCCTTTTCATACTTGCACAGTGACTTGGCTAAAGATTTTTGTAAATTATTTTACAATATAAGAATGGTCTTTTCTCACTCTACTGAGTAAAATAGCCTATTGAAGGGCCCTGGAATGGCAATCAGGCAACCTGGGTTGCGTTTTTCCCTCTGCCTCTGACCTGCTGTCTCCCTTGATAAGTTACTTTGTCTCTGCTTCTCTCCATCATTTTGTCATGCTTGTTTTGACTGTCTAGACTTGAAGCTTTTCAAGGCACAGACTGTCTCTTACTCTGTATTTCTATAGCAACTAGCACAGTGGGATCCCCAGTGGGATTGGGCTACTAGGCACTCTCTTAACACAATAATTATTGCTATTATTTCAGACGGTAGCTGAGCATGTACTAGGGAAGGAGTTTAGAGAAAATGCATCATTTAGCTGGTCAGCAGCAGTTCAAATGGAAGGTATCAGTGGGGTGCCACATTAGAGATTTTAGCTCTAACAATGACATTTCTTTCCACAGGTCCCACAGTGCATAAAGCACCCGCACTCCATACACAGAAAGAGAGAGAGGTGGAGAGAGAAATAAAGAGGATAAAAGACAGAGAGAGAGTGACTATCAAGGAAGACCAGGAGACACCATGAGGATCAGAGTCTGTCTTGCACCTGACAGTGCAAAGAAGCAGAGATTGAAGTTCTTATTTAAGACCAGACTGTGAACCCCTTAGTCCACTGCAAATAAGAGTGAGCTCACCATGGTAAGCAGCTTCTCCAGAGTCTGGCCCTTTGTTTATTTGGGGAGGGCCAAGTCTTGGGCATGTATCTGTACACATTTGCTATGTTCCATAAGGGTTCCCATGTGCCACCCTTATTCAGACTGAGAAGTGCCTTACTCCACAGCAGCTGCTATTGAAATGAATGGTACTACTTGTGGAGTATAGTACTACTCAAGGTGAGTAAGGGTGGCACAATTAATCGTTTCCACATCATGGAAAGAAAATGAACCTGTGTTTTGTTCCCACAATGTGAACACTCTATGTAGCTGAGATAAGAATAATCTAATCTCATGCTTCAGGGCTGATCATCTGCACAGGAGCAAGGAAGAAATTTTTCCCCCTAGTTCAAAACTGACCTGATGAATTATGGGGATTTTTTCAACTCCCTCTGAAGCATCAGATATCATCTGCAGCCGGAAGCAGGACACCAGGCTAGGTGGAACCAATGGTCTGATGCAGTTCAAGAAATCCTGTGACCCTAGCTGTGCCACTCTTGCTCTCATGCTCAAGCTTAAACCAATCACCAGATTTAGATTTAGGAAGGAATTTTCCACCAGATCAGACTGGCCAAGACTTTGGTTTTACAATTTCCTCTTCAACATTGAACAGGGGTTGTCAGCAAGAATCATTTTGGCCTGTCTGACACCACCAGTTTTCTGCCATTGCAGAGGCTTCAGACACTGGTGCCACCTCCATCTTTTCTGGTTTCCCTCTGTGGCAGACAATAATTTAGCCTCCTAAAAACTCCACATCTTACAGCAAAATGGGTTCATATCTGACTTACTAACTGGAATTTTGTTCAATAAAATTTGTTTGGAAAGATTCCAAAGCAAGTTGTGTCTACAGTCGGGGTATGCATGTGATGAAAAACCTTTTTCAGATGCTAGAATGACAGACTTAGCAGCCAGAGCTGAGATGTCATACATTATTTCAAGGGCAGTCCCCATAAAGAACTAGCGAAACTTCCTCTGAACTAGGGGAACAAATGGTAAATAAGCAGGGTAAATGGATAGAGTAAGTGCATGCCGAGACCATGGGAAAATGAGGGTTCAACCCTACTAAGTAACGGTGATTTCCTTAAGCAGGAAATCGATGGAGACTTAGCTCTCTCCCCTTTATTCACCAGCCAGGAGACTGGCCACATAGTGGGAGCGTGTGATACCCTCTAATGTGGTGCTGCTAGCTTTCTTTCCATTGCCAGTTGGGGATCTCTGAGAAACATTCTGCTTCCTAGGAGAATGTCCGCAAATGCTTCCCTTCTCATGCAGCACCATACCACCACTAACTCTGGGCCTGGCTATTACAGTAGCTTATTAGCAAGCAGACTGGTATCAAGTTAAACGCTTTATTATGAACAGAAATTGTATACATAAATGAGATAAACAACTTCCTACTTTTCAGTGGACCTAGAACCTGTCACTGGCCTGGACTGGATGGCTTTGTTTCTGCCCCAGCAGGAAGTGTGTCATCAGAAACCAAAAACTGCATCTAGAGTGTACAGGAAAGGTGGCATCTCTACACCTCGTGGAGGACTTACTCCATAGTGAGCCTGTAATCCACATTCTGTCCTATAATCTGTTAACTGCAGGGAAAAATCAAAGTCATAGCCACATGATTTAATTTGAGATGTTGAAGGACCTCGTAGTTCTACCACACCCCGCCCCAGGAAAGGAGCAGGAAAGGTGGGTTCTTCAGGCCTGCCTAGCAGGACTGCAAGAAAGCAGCCAGTCAGCACAGCAGGCTCAGATAAAAGTTGCTACTGAGCAGGTCAGTTTCTGGCTGTGACCAGAAAGGGTAGGACAGAGGACTCTACAAACAGGGAACAGACAGACCCAAGGACCGTAACCCTAAGGTAATGGATGAAGGTGATGTAACCGAGTGGGAAGCAGCTCAGGGAATGCAGCAGCAGCAACTATTAAAGAAAGCAGCATGTGGCTGCTATTTGTAGGCGCCATGGATGGGCTTTGGGTTCCCCCACTGGCCGGGTGGCCAAAGTCCTGAGAAGGAGACAGGCTTCATTTGGAGGCCCAAGCACAGGGCTGGAATTTAAAGGGCTTACAGAGGGGGTTGAAGACACTGCAGAGGGCCAACATTTGCTGGACCATTGTTACTCTGGCAGGGGTTTATCCATTTGAGACTGTGTGACTTAGCCTGAAGGCTAGTCCATGAAGAACCATCTGAACCTACCTGACAAGGGCAACAGCTGACAGGGGGCTCTGTGAGCAGAGAGAGAGTGCAGGTTCACATCCAGCCGACAGGAGGCGCTCACTGCAGGAGAGGTGAGTGCATCCTGTCATAGAGCCCAAGTGTTTTTTCTGATAAAAATGTGAGAAGTTATGTGTTAATTGTTTTTTGCTGATTTCTCAGTGTTTTCTCCAGGCCCATTGAGGGAAAATTCTCCAGGCCCTGATACATCATGTTCAAAGGGCCCCACCCAGCCCATCTCACTTTATTTACACAGAGGCTACATACATGTTGGGTCCCCTGGAACTTGGGGCCCGGGTACAGTTGCCTCCTTTTGTCAGCCCTGATAATCTCCAGAGTGCGAGATTAATTCTTTCTTATAAACATTTTTATATAGAATCTACGTTATATTTCTTATAAAATAGTAACTCAATCATATTTTATGAAAGCTGTCTGAAAAGATTGCTTGATATAAGGCAAACAATAGAGATTAAATGTGCTAGAGATGAATGACTCACTTTCTCTCTGGAAATCATTATGACATTTAAAACTTTCCCAACGCCAAATGAAAATTTACATCTATAATAGAATTTAATGACTGGAGCCATAGGTCTGACAGCTACAAAGGAATTATTAAAATGGTGTTTCTATTAGAAACTTTAGCTTCAGTTATCTTTAAAGTGTCTCTTGTGTTTTAGGCTGAGAGAATGGTGTAGCACAGCTGAATGCGTCAGACACACTAACAATATGTGAAGAGACACTCTTAAAGATACGCGATGAAGCTTTAATTTAATGCATTAAAATATATTTCTAAAACATATGTTAGATGAATTTTTTACTCCTATTCTATATTTGAGAAGTAAAATAAGATGATTATATACATGGAAAAGTTTAATTTGATAACCAACCCAAGGTTATTAGATTTATGGCATACTGATTCAACATATTAGAACATATTGTACTTTAGAAGACAGAACTAACCTGATGCAAAAAAAATATTAATAAAATAGCAGTGAACATCAAATCAAATATTTTCTTTCCACTGGAAGATCCCTGTTGCAACCGAGTTCCATGCTATATAGCAATTGCTGAAAAACTAAAAACAGATTCCTCTGTAATAATGAGGGATTCAATGGTACCACACAGGCTCAGTCCAAGCAATTTCAGGAGTTCCATGGAACTGTTATAGATATGTCTGGAGCATAATTAGGCTGGCAAAGCATAGCTAAAGTGCTGCCTATCTATTCCCAGGACAGCTGGAATTATGTTACTCTATTTGATTTATGCATCCAAACAAGCCACCGCAGACAATATGGAAATCTGAGAGCTAGATCTGTGAAAGGATTAATTTAACAACGTACATTACCTGTATTAAAGTTAAATTGAGTTATATGTAAATTTCCAAGGAAAAGAGAAAAATCCTACTGCAGGGTATACACTATAGAGAAGGCCTCATTTTTCTACCAATTGCTCTTATTTTAGAGAGTAGAAATTTTGGGGATTGTTGCCTTTTGGCAGTGTATTTCCTAAGTCCAGGAGAAGCCATAGTGCTTGCTGCAGACCAGTGCTCTTCAATATGGACCATGAGAGAGGGCTTCTAAGAGCAATTTATAATTATCTGGTGTTAGGAAGGAAGCACTGCAGTTTCCCCTGGAGAGTGGGAAAAGTCATACATATTAGTTGGCTTTAGGTGGTTTGTTAGTGGTAGCCCAATGCTTTCCTGACCAGAAAAAGAAAAGTTAAAAAAAGAGAGTTCATTGGGGGGGGAATTGTATTCCCATCCTCACCTATGGTCATGAACTTTGGGTAATGACCAAAAGGATGAGATCATGGATACAAACAGCAGAAATGAGGTTTCTCTGCAGGGTGGACTGGGCTTACTCTCCTACACAGGATGAGGGGCTCAGCTATTCAGGAGAGCCTCCACGTAGAGCCACTACTCTAGATCGAGAAAAGCCAGCTGAGGTGGTTTGGGCTGCTGATAAGGATGCCCCGTGTATGTCCCACTGGAGGAAGCCCTGGGACCAACCCAGGACATGCTGAAGGGATTATATCTCCCAGTTGGCCTGGGAATGCTGGGGAATCTCCCAGGAGGAGCTGGCACTTGTTGCGGAAGAAAAGGAAGTCTGGTCCACCCTACTCTTCCTGCTGCTGCTGTGACTCTCACCAGGAAAAATAGCATAAAGAAAGAAGAAAAAAATACATTGAGGTAGAAGGGGATGACTGGCTAAAACCAATAAGAGCTGGAGCCAAGTGTCTCTAACGTTTGCTTTAGTTTTGAAAAAACTCGGTTTAGGAACTTAATCCAGGTCAGGACTCAGTATGGGTTAGATTTCAGCTCAAGGATTTGAGTCAGATGCCTTCTTGGCCTTAGGAAGGAATTTTATAAAGGGAACACTATTTCATATGTGTTGCTACTGAGACTGTGTAAGTGAAAATTCACTTTATATATATATATATACACGCACACACACATGCAGTATAAGTTTTAAACTAACAATTTAATACTGGTACACAGTGATGATGATTGTTAAGCTTGGTTGAGGTGGAGGAGTCAAAGGGTGGGATATTTCCCAGGGAATGCCTTACTGCTAAATGAACTAGCAATTGACTGAGCCCTCAAGGGTTAACTATCACAACACTCTACAAGGCACCAGGAAAGGAGGGAAGGCAGACAGAGACACACACCCTATGTGTGAGAGAAAAAATGTGCATTTTCCCCTTTAAGTAGCTGACCCCAAGTTTAAGTACACTGGCTTGTTAATTAAATCAACTTGCTGAGACCTGAGATCCACAGCTACTGCCTAGAAACTCCCTCCCTTGGTTGTGTGTCCCCCTTGCTCTATGGAAGATGGAGTAAGCAGGGTGCAGGAGCAGGGGGCGAGGGGGAGACACCCTGACATTAGCCCCCCTCTTTCTCCCTCCCCCCATACAGCAAGCAAGAGTCTCTGGGAGCAGCTCCAAGGCAGAGGGCAGGAGCAGCACATGGCATAGGGGGAGGGACAGCTGATCCACAGGGAACTTAGGGGAGTGGGGAGCTGATAGAGGGAGCTGATAGAGAGCTGCTGCTCCACCCTGGTTCCAGCCACCCACCAGCTAGCTGCAAGGGGCTGCTCTTCCTGCAAGCAGTGGACAAAACAGGCGACTGCCAAACAACGTTAGAAGGGAGCATTTCACAAACTTTAAACGAGCATGTTCCCTAATAGATCAGCAATGTAACAACGACACAATGTTAACCAGGACGACTTTAAGTGAGGAGTTCCTGTAATAACCTGCCCATCATGACTTCTAAGAAGCTTCTGAATAAAAGTTTGGTGGTGCTGCATCTTCACTGAACTCTCAGTCCTTCTGCAGTCTAATAATTCAAACAGGAATTATGACTTATTCAGCACCACTCAAAGTTTTCCCTAAGGGCTTATTGCATATATGTTTTTCTCTCCAGAGCACTGTCAGTCAGGGCTTCAATGGACCTTGAATGAAGCTTTGCATAACATTACCATTATGATATCCATTAACGTGTTTTTTTTTAAAAAGGCTAAATAAAAAGTTCTCACATCTTACACTTTAGAGCAATGAAGAACATGAAGTTCATGTGAAAAATGAAAAAATAAAAATACTAAAAAACAATCCATTTAAATAAAAATGAATAAAAACTTACTTTAACAATGAGAAACTAGGGAGCTGGCTAGATATAACAGTGATAGCTGTCTGAGGAACATCTAAAACACTATTTACTTCTGACCGCTGTTTTGTTTTTTATCATGAAAAGATGGTTGTGGTTAAGACACAAGACTGGGATCCAGGGGATCTGGGCTCTACTCCCAGCTCTACCATAGGCTTCCTATATGACCCTGGGCAAATCATTTAATCTCTGTGTAGCTCCATACCGCCACTGTGAATGGGGATAACAATCGCAAACTCTCTCCTCCATATAACCTACCTCTTCATGCACTCTCCCCTCCCTTATCAATAATAGTCTGGTCCTTTAGCCCATGCCCTATTGCCCTGTGCTATGATTTAGTTTACTTATTTTAATTAGATAGGAAACTCTGACTGGAAACTCTTCAGGAAAGGGAATTTACCTTATGTGTGTATAAATTGCTGTGTATAGCAATGGTGCTATATAAATGTTCATCATCACAAATCTCACTGTTGCAAAGACTTTAATGACATTGGGCTTAAAGTTTCCTTTAACTAGTAATTTTTTATTGCTCCTAATTATACCATCTTGTTCCATCCTAAATAATCCCAATTCTTCTTTTACGCTTATACCCTTCAAATAGTTGTAAATGGTTAGCTTGTCATCTCTTAGCTTCGGCTGCCTGAGCTTTCAGTCTTTCCTTGCAAGTCAATCAATTCAACATCCTAATCATTTTTATTCCTTTTTTCTGATAATGAGATGCCCAGAACTTAAACAGAATTTAGAAGATCACGTGCGCTTAATATTGTATGTCCTGAAAAATGAAAAGCTTGTATGGAAAGCAGAACTGAACTTCTTGGGTCTGCAAATGTCATGAGTATAAACTCTTTCACAAGACTGCCTATATGTACATATATATAGGCCAAAAATACAAGAACAGCTTTCCTCATGGAATATTGGTTTTTAAGGCCACAAAAATTATGTTTGACTCTCTGAAAGGGTTGGTATAAGTTTCAGCAGAACGTTTCTATTTTATCTAGGCCATTTTGCCCATCCTAAAAACCAAACTTGCCTTTCATCACTAGAGGATGTTCAAATGAGATGAAAGGAGAATGCAGAATATATTGTATATCCTGAAGCATACAAGGTTTCCATTTTATTGGTTGGAGATCATGGGTTTGATTCTCCATTGCCTTGTACAGGTGTAGGCACTTACACCTATCAAATGCTACCACGCCCTTTGAACACCAATTTTGTACTTACTGGGTTTATTTCACTACTATGGCACGCTACTTTTATGCCAAGGTAATTCTAATGAAATCAGTGGTTGTATCTCGGGTCCACTATGTGAAAATTATTACATAAAGCATGAGGCAATGGAGACTTGTTCTTCGTATATCCATAGAGCACAGAATGGGTTTGCTAGGGATATACCACTAGATGCTTTAATAAAACTCTGTGCATGTGTGCAATGCACAGCTGTGATTATATTGGGCCTGATTTACTACTGTGTTTCTCCAGTTTTATGCAGCTATAACGCCATTGGTTTCAAATAAATTGCATTGGTGTAAAACCTCATGACTCAAGCTCTACTAAACTCTGTATGATGGATATATCTTATTCAGCGATGCAGTGAAAACAGCCATAATACAGTTCACTGTACAAAAGTTGGCCTTTTAAATGTGATTTCATAAGAAACTTGTTTTACTTAAGTATATACAAATTTCAGTGACTATCGTGTTCAACAGAATCTCACTCTCTCCCGTTTAATTTCTATTCTGGGGTTTTTCAGTCCCCTTTCTTAGTTTGCGCAAGGGCACCAAGGAACCATCGCCCTATAAGGACTTCTATGCTCTTTTGTAGAAAATCCATGACTTTGCAATGTCAGTCAATTCTTAAAAGAAAATTTAATATATTAAGTTATATGCATAATAGAATTTTTAAAAAAATCTAAAGGGATGATGTGTTATCTACTCGTCTCTCTTAACTTATTGACTCTTGACTCAAATATGACTGATTAAGGTTTAATCTCATCTAGAAATATTTCTTTATAATTTTTTGCTAACTTTTTAGTAAATTCTGAGAGAACCATTGAAAGTGTGCTGTAGGAGACATTACACATTTTTAATTCAGATTTTTCCATTAGATACCTCTCAACAGGCATGTACAAAATTGGGAAAACTAAAGGTGTAGGACACTATTTTGAATATGTTGGGGTTGTGGAATCCCTGTCTTTGGAGGTTTTTAAGAACAGGTTAGACAAATATCTGTCAGGGATGGCCTAGGCTTCAGGGCGGGGGAGGGAGGAGAGAGACTAGATGACTTGTTCAGTTAATGATTACAAATGACATTAAAATTGTTTGGTGACTTTTACATATGTAAAAAGAAGAGGAATTACAAGCTGCAGATGTTTATAAGTTGCCCATCATCATAGTATGTGAGTGCACCCAGGATGAAAGCATCACATTCATTCACAGCATTTCAACAGGCTGATCTATTAGCTTCCCTTTGCGTGCTAATGACACTTCATAGGACATATAGTTTATGCCTCAAAAAACGCACTGTGCAATTGCAAATATGTTAGTACCTTTTCCCAGTCGTATTAAGGAGACCCAAAAGACAGGAGTTTGGGAGTTCCTTCTCTCTGAGATTGGTCTGATAGAAGTTAAGAGAGAGGAGAACTGGGAAGATCCACAGGAAGAGAGTTAGCTCCATTTTGAGACCCACCACAGGAGCAATGACTTCAGGGAGGCAGACACGGGGGGGCAGGGTGTTCAGCTGAGGAGCAGAGTATTGGGGCACACTGGTGAAGGACTAAAGTTCAAGCCAAGGAAAGGTGGAAGTAGTTTAAGTTTATACTTTTGGTTTCAGGTTTTTTGGAGAACTCCAGAGAAGATTGCTGTGAGCCACCACCCTGAAGAAACAGTAATGTCTGAGACATTGTAGTGCCTGAGAGGAATACAGGTACACAGTGGGCCCAGGAAGGGGCTGTAAAAAAGGCCTGCTGATAGGTTGAGGTAGGAGGAAGCCTGGGGGGAAGCAGGGGAGGGGAAGGGCTGAATAATCAGACCTTGCATGTTCACTAGAACCCAAAGGAGAGGGAGAGTCTGATTCCCCTTTTGGCCCTCCAAAAACAATGCCAGGACCCTGGAGGCCAGGGGTCAAAGGATTCGTATGTCTGGATTTGGACCACAAACTCAGCATGAGGTGTCAGACTTTAGTTTGTTGGACTTGCTTTCTTACCCCAGAAGAGAAGGACTATAAATCACCTGGCTAGAGGGTTACATCTCACAAAGAAACAGACTGCTCCAGGACTGGACCAGCTGTGGCAGAGGGCACTAGATGAGGAGAGCCCGATATGCTTTGCCCAGGGACAAAGGAGACGCATGAACAGTGAGTCCATCTTCTACAAGCCCCTATATATCATCTTTCTGAAATGTGACTGAACCTCTACATAGCTAATATATTAAATGATGCACTTAAATATACCTAGACTTAGTCACAGAGATACCAGTCATTATTTTCCTCAATTTATGCATTTGAAAAACTATATCGATTGAAAAAATACATTTAATGTTATGATAGATATTTTTGGCTTAAAAGATTGGTTTCCTCATTATCCAAGGCAATGAGAGTTAAATTATATTTTTATAAATTTCAAGTACAAATTGACCAAACTATGTAATATACCAGACTATAAAAAAGCAAGCAACAACTTTTTCAGAAAAATGTATTTGCAATTCAACTGATCATACAAAAAGCATTAAATGTTTTAAAAGTTCTAAATATTTTTAGAAGTGCTATGGTATCACCATTCATTGCAACTACATTCCGGAGTACTGTAAAGTCCAGGCCACATTATCCTTATTTGTGTAGCACAGTGAGCATTATCTTTATACTGAGGTCACTCTCATCACAACCTCTCCAGAACTGTTGTCTTCTGATGAATCCTCATGAGGTCTCATTCGATTGAACAGATGCAGCAATACATAGCCACACTGAAATCTTGGAGAGGTTAACTGTGTTGGATGAATTAAATTTCTGTTTCTAAATGCAGTTAGTGGTAACCACAATGTCCTACCCGGTGAAGATGCTCCTCGATTGCTCTCTTCTATGTCTGTAGCTTTATCATAATTTAATACATCCCAGTGAAGATTAACAGCCCTCCAGCGCTTAAACACTCTGTAAACTGATGCACCTTCATGTACAATTAGTCCTGAAATTTAAGGAAAGAATGATTAGTTACTACACAATAATCTTGGACTCCATTTTAAGAGGGAATGAATGAAGATGTAAATTTAACCACATTTATCACATTGCAACTTGCAGGTGTCTATCAAATTAAGATGAGGATCCCTGTGAGTATCTTAACTTTAATAATACAAATAACTGTCCATAAAAGATACAGAGGTCTTATACAATCAGCCAGCAATTTATCTGAACTATTTCAGGTAAACTTTAGGTCTCCTTCCCTGCGGTTTGCTGGCTGGCTCCGGGACCGAGAGAGCAAACCGCGGCGAAGCTGGTTTCCTTTCCCGGTTTGCTCTCTCGGTCCCGGAACCCCGAGCAAGCAGGTCTCCTTCCCTGCGGTTTGCTGGCTGGCTCCGGGACCGAGAGAGCAAACCGCGGCGAAGCTGGTTTCCTTTCCCGGTTTGCTCTCTCGGTCCCGGAACCCCGAGCAAGCAGGTCTCCTTCCCTGCGGTTTGCGGGCTGGCTCCGGGACCGAGAGAGCAAACCGCGGCGAAGCTGGTTTCCTTTCCCGGTTTGCTCTCTCGGTCCCGGAACCCCGAGCAAGCAGGTCTCCTTCCCTGCGGTTTGCTGGCTGGCTCCGGGACCGAGAGAGCAAACCGCGGCGTTCCCGGTTTGCTCTCTCGGTCCCGGAACCCCGAGCAAGCAGGTCTCCTTCCCTGCGGTTTGCTGGGTGGCTCCGGGACCGAGAGAGCAAACCGGGAAAGGAAACCAGCTTGATTACCAGAGGCTTCCTCCTTCCACGGAGGTCAAGAAAAGCGCTGGTAACTGTCTACATTGGATTACCAGCGCTGGTGATCCAGCGCTGGATCCTCTACACCCGAGACAAAACGGGAGTACGGCCAGCGCTGCAAACAGGGAGTTGCAGCGCTGGTGGTGCCCTGCAGATGTGTACACCTTCAAAGTTGCAGCGCTGTAACTCCCTCACCAGCGCTGCAACTTTCTGATGTAGACAAGCCCTCAGAGTGTACATCATAATTTTACCCCCTCTTCCTTATCGTCAGTGTAATGAGAATCTAAATTTTTAAATGAAAATTTCTAGCCTTTATGGTTATTAAGGAAACCTTCTGTATGTGAACTGAACATAACCAATGTTATCTGATGCCTTGTCTATACTAGAAAAGTGCATTGATTTAACTAAATTGACATAAAAATCAATCATTCCATTGCATTAGTAAATTACCAACTGAAACTGAATTAATCCTTGCATATACTAATTTAAGTTTAGCTTAAGTGCTTCTATGTTAGGGATTTTTACTAGAGGCCTCATCCTCATACAGATCTCCTTCTGTGGATATTCATTAGTTTGAGCAGCTTATCTAAACTGGTATAAGGCACTCAAACAGATTTAAGAGCATCCTCCACATTCTTAGTTCTTCTCTGTGTACCTATAGCCTGACACAGCCTGAAACAACAGTTGTAATAAGTGTGAATTCCCCCTATTACTCCAATATGGCATTAATTCTGAATATTGTCTCAGGGAAATAACTGAGATGTCAACATTAACTGTTATTTCACAAGCAGGGTTTGGAGTGGTGTATTTTATTCTTTCTGTTCAAATCTCAGAAGGCCAGAGAACAGGGATCCATTCTTGAGATTTGCAGAGATCCAGAGAATCTTTTTAAGTATCCCTCAAAGGAAACATGGCTCATTTGATCTCCTGTATAGAATCACTTACTCTTAGGCTCACATCCAGCAAATATTTACATACATGCTTAATTGTCAGTATGTGACTTCAGTGGAATTGACTTCAGTGGAATTATTCAAATGTTCAAAGCTCAGCCTGTGATCAAGTGTTTACAATACGGGCCTTTACTAATAATGCTTATTGCTGTGAGTAGTTTCATTGGCTGGATTCTATTTGTAGGATCAAGGCCTATCAGAATAGTAGTTCATCAAAGACTAAACGCTCAAAAGAAAATATATCTGGAAGCTTTAGCCAAGTCATCTCCAGTGAGTAACACCAGTTCCTGAAAAGAAATAATTCTCATAGAGAAAATTTAGTTTTTCCTTTTTGTCTTAAATTTTAAAAAAATAGAAAACTTTAGCAATTTTTAATAGGTACTGACAAATCTTTATAGAGAAAATTAAGATATTTTTGTTTTTAGAGATGGATTTTTTTAAGGTTGCTAGCGCTATAGTTCAATTGAAAATGTGGTTGGTTCCAACTAGGATTTTTTTGGTTTTGAAAAGGGAAACTTGTGGTGTGTCACCATAAGTTTTTTCTTTTTCAAACTTCCTGTAAGGAAAAAAAAAGGGGAGATGGGATGTCCTAAAATGGTTAATGTCCCATATTGTCACTATCAACAAAGCCAGCAGAATATTAGATGTTCACTCCTTCTCTCAACTATGGCTGTTTTTTTCATGTAGCTAAATGACATATTTTGAGCTTGCAATAAAATTACTTCATGTTTTATAAACCTGCTGCCTGTGTATTTAGGAAATTGAACTATAATGAACATGAAGTTAGCCACTTATTGCCATATTTACCTGATAATGATCAGGATTCTGATTATCATCAGTGAAGGAATTACTGGCAAGGAAAAGATACCAAATTTCATTACTGAAATACTTAATGGAACTCTATTTTTCATCAATATTAAAATGTTTCTAAGATTATTTGCTACTCTGTTTGTGACTATAGCATCTAGGAAATATTCTTTTTCTACTCTTGCCCATATGAAAAATTATCTGTACAATACAATGACTGAAGATCACCATGAATGGATTAGTTCATGCAAGGATGCTTTTTCATCAAGAGATGATCCAGGACATAAACAGATTGATAGAAAATGCAACTGATTGCTTCGGAAGATAGTCAGGACCTCAATGCTTATTGCTTGCCTGAATCATTAGGAAGTATGCAATTCACTAGATTTAATAAAGAAAAAGCTAACTTGCATTCTGGTCTGCCTTGTTTCCCAGTAGTAAAATTGTAGAGCTGTTACTGTGTAGCCAATCATTAGAAGTATGATTGAATAGATAGTGTCAAGCCCAGCATCAAAAGTGTGAGGGAAAAGGACAAGTGGAAAATCCTGGCACTGAAGATTCAGAACCTTTTTCTGTCATCTTCTTAGTGAAAGAAGGTGTTAACAATAATTGATTTCTGAATGTATTGTCTTCATAGAGTCTAATTGTAGGAGTTGTGTGTTTAGCCAGGGAACTACAAAAATATTTGAGAATAGTAGCTGGCTTTTGAGAGTTCACACTATTCCCTTGATCCCAACATTCATAAATAGAGGGCACAAAGATCTGGTCCCCTCTAACCATCCTTCAATTCCCCTCTACCTCCAGAAGCCCTATTGTACTTAGGATCTAAAGCAGAAAAGGTCCATGTTGCTCTATGGAGGGAACACGTTTGAGAACAAAGAGTTGTGGTTTCTCCTAACACTACCTCCCCAGGACCACACTGTAGGAGACTAGTTAGTACTGATTCCCTGAGGACAGCTGAGAAGTCCTGCTAGCTAAACAATGACTTGAACCACTGCCCTCTCAAAGCCTGCTTCTGCCCTTGATGCCATTTTAGGAAAGAGTAATTTGTGACTTCCTGTAGCAGCCATAAAGACTTCAGGTAAGGGCACACTGTGGATATATGATATTGAAGCTGCCATCCTCCTAAATTGAGTGAATCCTGAGCTTCAGCTCATTCATAATGACTGGCTGCATAGTCATATCCACTTAGTTTTTGACCTGAGATGGTTTAACGTTCTACAAAGGCCACAAATGACCTCTTCAACTTTCTAAATTGCTTAGTCCTGTCTAAGTAGTAGCTCTCTGGATATATAGGGTGTACAATTTTCCTTCCAAAGCTCTAGACATTCTGGTGAGGTGAACACAAATAGTGATATAAACTGACTGAGATCGAAGTCCAACACAGTTCTTACTAGAAATGTGAAGTGATTCCTAAATACAATCATATCTTTATGTTGTACAGTATAAGATCTGTAGGCCATAGCTCTTTATGGCAAGGACTCTCTCTTTAGTACATCCTTGGCACTGTATGAACATAATGGGGCCATGATCCTGATTAGGCCTTTAAGTGCTACTGTAATTTAAATTATTAAGGGCCTGCAACTCTGCTGGGTCTCTTTATTTGCCTTCTTATTTTTCAACCATTAAGGTGCACACACATTACATTTACAAACCTTTCTCTGAAACCATAAGGGCTAAAAACTTTTTTAAATGAAAGCAGATATTCTCATATACTCATCTTGTCTCAAGGAGCTGTTGGTTTAAATAAAACACTAAATACCACAAGACTCGCAATTAAACAGATCTGGCAACACTAGATAAGCTAGAAGGGGCAACTTCTGAAGAGTTTCCCATCATTTTCTCCCCTAACACTGAGTCTGACTTTACATCTGGCACAACTACTGATCCCAGGGACTCAAGTGAAGGGGGTCAAGGGATTTTCACTGGTGCCTTCACCTTCTTGTAGGACACTTTCTAGGGGAGTCCTGGAGGATTGAGTTCCTGGAGCTTTATCCGGATGGATCTGACCTGGCAGAATCCAAGAAACCCATATCCTCAATCTCTAAGATTTAAGCAAACTGATTGCAGTGCAGTCTGGCCAGATCCAACAGTAGGAGCACCTTTTCTTCTTAGTGTGATGTCTTTCAGAAATAGTACCACTGTAAGAACTTTCCTTGACTCCATACAAAGAATCTGAATCCTGAGTCGATGGAACAAATTTCAAAAGTCCCTGCAAACACCTTTACAAGAAGACAATCCTATTCAACCTGTGATTTGGCATCAGGCTACAGCACCAAAACTGGCTTTGTCACCACAAAAAATGTATAATTAATGAATTTTTCAGTTCACTAGCAATTATCTCTTCTCCTACGCCCCTAAAAAATCATTTTGGGTCACACTAGAACCAAAATTTTCCAAAATGTTTGGCAAAGCAAAAAGTCTACAATTCATTTCAGATTGAACAAAATGTTTCATTTTGATTTTGATCATTTCTAAATGCTTTGATTTTTTAAAATAAAATTAAGGCAAATTTTGAAAGTACTTTTTGAACCAAAAAGCAAAACGTTCACTTTAAAAATGTTGAAGTGATTTTTTTTCAGAATTGTTAAGACTTTTTTTACCTAAAGAATTAAGCAAAATTGACACAAAAACATGAAATATTTCAGCATCACTAAATCTTCATTTTTTGCTGTAAAACATTTAAGCTGAAATATTTTGTCCAGCTCTAGTTGCCATGCTACTCATGCCAGAGAACATCTTCCAGAAGACGGTCTCCCAGAATTGTGCCTCTTGGAGGAGCAGATTCTGAAGCAAAGTCTTAGTCCTTGTGGGCCCTTTTAGAGTCGGCCTTGCAAGCTTGACAACTTTTAGCTAAATGCTCTTCCCTATGGAATAAATTGCCTGTCTCAAGTAGGGACCATCACAGGACAAAAGGAAAACCCTTAAAACTATTGTTTAGATGGGTCCACAAAAATGTGTGAATTGATCAAACAATTAACATGAAATATAAATAAATCTAACTTTAACAATACAACTATTTAAAAAACCATTTACAACTAGATTTGTCTGACATGAAGGAAAAGAGTTGGTGAGTAGAAAGATACTGCAGTACAGTTAGAGGAAGAGGTTATTTATACCATTGGTCTAAAGAATGTTAGAGTGGGGGAATTGTACACACACTGACAACTTACTACTTCAAAAAGGTTCCGTTACCACGTACTTAGTCATTCTTCTCCAATAGTGTAACTATGTGGAGGCAATATGATGAAGGAGAGCAGCCAGGTCCAAGCAATGGAAGAGTGGGAAGCTAATGTACTATTCCTTAAGGAATCCTTAAAGTTTTTGAATCCTAAATTCCTTTAATGAAAATACCTTGAGCACTCTCTCTCTCTCTCTCTCTCTCTGATAATCCCAACAGGGACTCACTAATCTCTGGCAATATCAATGTGTACAGCTTTGACTGGCCACAGTTCCATTTAGTTCAAATGTGAAATACTTCTCTGCAAATCTTGCATGCTGTGGAAGTTTTCCTGTGAGAACAACTTCATGCCCAGTTCAGATGCAGAATTACATACAGAATTGCCATATTTGACACTGATGTGATTAGAAGGGAATGCTGTAAGGAGGGACCCAGAATTCCCAGGGAAGATCAGAAGAGGATTAATTGAACAATGGACACAAATTTAACCTACATGTTAAAATGTGTAAGTTAAATTGATATTGATAGAACACTGTCCTCTGCACAGAGAGTAAGAAGAGTCTTGTAATACAAGGCAACGTTATTCTTTGTTAAATGTTACGAAAGTGAACTTCCTGTAAAACTGGATAGGCTGCAAATGGAAATGAACAGAGAATCCACATAAGTTATTTAGTGGGTGGCATACTGGTGAGCTGTAAGCTTTGACAGTTTTCTCTTGGTACAAATGAATGACAAGGCTGGCAGATTAAAATGTATGAGATATTTTTTAATATTACTTATTGGATAAGACTGTGGATTGATGCAATTAAATCAGATTTAATGGAAAAATACTAAAAATAATCTGTTAAAGTTTCTAAATGTGAAGGTTTTTAATATAACTGTATTTCTCACTAGCCAATTATTGAACTTCATTTCAAAATTATAAAAACAATAACACTTCAAGCAGTACAGATATTACATTTCTCAAGGTTGCTGAAAACATTTTATTGTTTATGCAGAGCCACAGATGTACATGACTTTAGAAAACTGGAATAGGTCTTTAGTCATGGAGTTTACAACTCAAGCCCTGACCATGAAATTAACTATCCATGAGTGCACCCTTGTGCCTATACAAATCCCCACTGAAATCAGTGAGGTTTTTCATGGGTGCAGGGACTCATCCACAGGGAGTTTATTGCAGAATGATCACAAATAAAGGGGTGGGGCACTTAACTTTTAGACTTGTGCTTCGTAACACTTCTGTTGGCTGCATCAACACTGCACAGGTCATAGTGTGTGAGGAACAAGAGTATAGCATACATCTACTTGTTAGTCCTTTTACATAATTTAGAGCTAGTGGGTAAGAATTAAAGAGTAAGACAAAAACTTTCTAATGTAATAAAATCATTGCCCACTGAACTGCTGTTAGAAAGTTATATCTGTCATCAGATTATCTTGTGGGTTTTTTAGATCATTCAGAAATCCAAACATTTGCATTCTAAAGAATTTAATTCAGATATTTTCAGTTAAAGCAATTACTCAGATTAAAGTCCTTTATCCTATAGAAGTTATAATAACAGACACCTCTAACACAGAGTGAAGTTGGAGATGCTAATAGATACTTTAAAAATTTGTAAGTGATCTTGGATGCACATGTTTAAAATACAATAGGCTGCAGAAGATTACTTGAAAGTATATTGAACCTGAATGGTCTGAGCTGATCAGAAGTACAAAAATGCTGCACAATTATCAAACCAGTTAATCAGTTATTTCTTAATTCCCAGACACAAGTTTAGTCATTTAAAGTTATTAGGTAACATAATTGTTTTTTTAAAAAAAACCTACACATTAATCTTGCTACCATTTATTAAAAGTTAATGTTCAAGTAAGGAAACTATAGTTACAAAATGTAGATAGGGATGCTAATTCAATGGCTCTCAAACTTTTGTATTGGTGACCCCTTTCACAAACCAAGCCTCTGAGTGTGACCTCCTTATAAATTAAAAACACTTTTTTGTATATTTAATACCATTATAAATGCTGGAGGCAAGGCAGGATTTAGGGTGGAGGCTGACAGCTCGCGACCTTCCATGTAATAACCTCATGACCCCCCTGAGGGGTCCTGACCCCCCGTTTGAGAACCCCTGTGCTAAATAATGCTATTAGTATTAATTATAAGACTGTAGTTATATGCATATATTTAGATATCTAAGGCCACTCGCAAGTTTCCAAGTATCACTACTGTATATTGTTTTAAATCTAGATGTGAAAATTTACACTGGACATTTCAGTGACTACTTTATAACTCCTAGCAGGTCTTTCTTAGAATTGAATTTCCTCATTAGTACATCCACAACCCTGTTCCATTGATACATTTAGTTCTATAACTACACGAATGTATTTTTATCTGTCTACAGATACTAAGCAATACATTTTGAACTGATAAGAGTTTGATTTTTGTAACAAATTAAATCAGTGAAAAAATTCAATTAACACAATGTTTCAAATAACTATGTTATCAACTGAACTGTATGATAATGTATACATGGTATAGTAAGAGGCATATATAAAATTGAGTTAACAGCAACATTTGCAAAGCATTTTGAGATTTTTTTTAATTAAAAGAATCATATGGCATTTCATCATGTTATCGATATAAATATTCTGTGAACCTTTCTTCAAATTACTGTGCCTTACTTACTCTAAGAGTGACTAGAATTCCTTTATTTTTACTTTAGTGTAACCTCTTTGACATTCAGCTCATAGTTGCTTTACTAACTATTTAAAAGTTTTTATTTAGACATTTTGGGGTCAATATATTAAAGGAAGTGCGTATACTCACACGCACAAAAGCTTTCAGAAAGTTTTATCTTCACTCTTTAAGAGTTCTGATGACATCATAAACCACTTGAGCTCTGCTTTCATAGTATAATTAATAAATTAAAATACTTAGCACTTATATAGTGTGTTTTATCTGTTTAGGATGTCAACAGAACTCTTGAATTAGTTCCTTCATCTCACCGCAGCAGTGCAGCCTATCCATTATATTCTATTTCTAGCATAGTGATTCACACAACTCTGTTCAGTGTAGTTCTAGATATGTAGTTGTACAAGAAAATCCTTCAGATACCTATTCTATCCTTGACGTAAAGACTAACTCTCTTTAGCAACAAAGGAAGATTTGAGAGAACAGAACTATCATTAGTCCTTTTCATCAAATCTTTGTTGTAATTTCACCTACTGACCCTCCTACACTTTACTATCCTTTTAAATTTCAAAGTAGGCAAAACTGATTGTGATTCTGGGAATTTAACATTTAGGGAAAGTGATTTGAACAGTCTGAGGGTTGGGTTTTTGTTTGGTTCCTCTCTCACAGTGTCTCTACTTTTATAAAAGTCAAGTGTTTGCTAAATATGTCAGCTAAGAATAAATAAGTAGAAAATTGAAGAGCTAAGGAAGTTTGACCCATAGTTATACTCTTAAACCCAATCTGTACTGATTAATGTTTTGAGCTTACCTATGCACACTAGATCCATAAAACCATACATTCCATAGCAGATTTGAAAAAGGATGTCCTTTCTTTGCCATACTGCATAGGGGCTGAAGGCTGACCATAGAAGCCAAGTCACACTTGCTACTAAGAACAGAGATCCTAAGATTACAGCAATCATCTGCACTTTCTCAACCAGTGTTATTGTAATGCGTTGCCACTAGAAGAGAAACAAAGTAGTGTAAGATAAAATATTACTTTTTGAAAACTTACATTCAACTCCAGTTTTCTCCTGAAACCAGAAATCATTTAAATATTCATACAAATCTTCATAGATCTTTGCTAATATTCTTGACACTACAATTTATGAGGGAAAAAAAGACAGACTAGTAGTATAGAAATTGGTTATGTTAAAGTTTTTTTAATGTTGTCCATATCACCATCTAGAAATGTACTTTGGAAGATTTACATTTATTTCAATCCTGCTATGAATACACAGGACAAAAATATTCAGTATCGGAAAATGCAGCTTGTCTTTCACATCTCTATAATGAGTAGCATCAAGACACTGTGGGAAGGACAATATCAAAGCCTTAGGGTCACAGACCAGGAAAAGGCTGTGTGCTTTAGTGGGCTTCATACAGAATGGGAGTCCAAGTAATAAACTTCACAGGCAAAAATTGTTTAAAATAAACCTTATAGCAAGAGGATGGATTTGCAGAAGATGGCCTAATGGTAAATCCAGTCACAAGTGGCATATTATGAAGGAATAGTTTGTTTCCTACAACTAAAGTACTATATATATGCATTTAATCAGTATTTAAAAGCTGTAGAACTATATTTGAATTTTATTAGGGTCATGTATTCAATAGCAAAATCATTTCATACTTCTCAGCTACTGCCATATAGCACCTTTGGCAGTTTTATGCTTTATAATGCTATCAGTTAGACATTTCTGTTCTTCTCTTCTCACATTTACCAAAGTGAGATGGAACAAGAATAACTTTGTGCTAAATGTTAGAAATCAAAACAACACTCTTAAATGTAATAAAAAATAATTTTCATGAGTCACATAATTGTTAAGAATTAGTAGGAGCATTGACAGCAGATCGAGGGAAGTGATTATTCCCCTCTATTCGACACTGGTGAGGCCACATCTGGAGTATTGAATCCAGTTTTGGTCCCCCCACTACAGAAGGGATGTGGACAAATAGGAGAGAATCCAGGGGAGAGCAACAAAAATGATTACAGAGCTGGGGCACGAGGAGAGGCTGAGGGAACTGGGGTTATTTAGTCTGGAGAAGAGAAGGGGGTGGGGGGATTTGATAGCAGCCTTCAACTACCTGAAGGGGGTGGTCCCAAAGAGGCTGGTGCTAGACTGTTCTCAGTGGTAGCAGATGACAGAACAAAGAGTAATGGTCTCAAGTTGCAGTGGGGGAGGTCTAGGTTGGATATTAGGAAACACTATTTCACTAGGAGGGTAGTGAAGCACTGGAATGGATTACCTAGGGAGGTAGTGCAATCTCCATCCTTAGAGATTTTTAAGGCCTGGCTTGACAAAGCCTTGGCTGGGATGATTTAGTTGGTGTTGAACAGGGGATTGGTCTAGATGTCCTGAGGTCTCTTCCAACCCTAATATTCTATGATTCTAGATTAAATTGTTTAAAATATGTGGAAAAGGTTAGCGACAAACTGATAACTAAACAAAACCTTCACACACTGCAATTTTGGCAAGTTTGAGGTTCCTTTTTAAATAAACTTATGGTCATATGAGCTTCTCTTTGGTTTTGGGTTTTGTTGTTTAATTCACAACTGGGAAAGAGGCAGAGACAATTGCTTTTCGTAAGTGAGTCTATTGTTTTTTGCCAATATCTTTTGATAATTAGCAATCTTCATTTCCAGGATGGCTGGTACGCCTTTATCTACTCTTTGCTTTTGAAAGCAGAAATGTGGGTGTGAGATACAAATCCTTGGAAACTTAGGTCCCTAAGACCCATCCACCAGTAAAGTTCCCTACATGCCAGAATTTCTGCTGGTGGGCATGCGCAATAGCACCTAACTCCTGATGCCGCTGAGCTGCTCCGCATTCCAGCTCATGTCTAATCCCTGCTGAGATTCACAAACTAGGTATTCCCTTGCCTATTACACCTGCACAAGCTGATGTGGTCACCAGACTCTTGGCATGCCTACCACACCAAAGACAGCTAGGGATAGAGAGAGCAAGTCCCACTATCTCCATCAGCCCTGTGGTAAGAGCACTCACCTGGGATGTGGGAGACCCAGAATTCAACAGGTGCGCTGCTTAATTTGGAGCAGGGACTTAGACCCATGTCGCCCAGGTGAGTGCACTAACCACCCAACTATTCTGCATGCATCTCTTTCAATCTCTCTTGTTGAAGTAGTTCCACTTTGTATAACTAATGAAATATTCATTGGGCCAGAAAGAGATGAAAATTATTCTATAATCCAGAAGTTAAAGCACTCATCTGGAAGATACAAAAACTGAGTTTAAGTTCCTTCTCCAATTCAGGCAGAACAGGGATTTGAAAACAGATCTCCTACATCCCAGATGAGTACCCTAATTACTGGGCTATCAGCTGTAATGGAGTGGGGGAAGGGGTTCTTTGATGGGGTGCATAAACCCTATACCAAGAAAGTGAGGGTTAATGAACTTCTCTGGCCTCAAGCAGCCCTGCCTCACCACACTTGCAAGGCATGTCAGGCTTGGAGAGAAGATCTAAAAAATATAAGCTCAGCTAATGGGAGATCTGGAAGGGGAACAGACCTTTGCTCTTCAGCCCTAAAGTGCCTGGCTGAAGGCAGGAGCTGCTTGGGCTAACTGCATTTTGAAGCCCTTGCCAAGACAATGGAGAGCTTGAGTCCGAAACAGTATTTTGGGACTATTACTAGAGACTTGCCTGCAAGTGCCAAACTGGGCTGGCTATGGCCTATCAGCAGCTGCCTGAAGGAAGTGTCCTGCCATGACCTTGTGTTGGTTCATTTGTGTTTGGTTTGCCTTTTGATCTTTGATAGCCCTGGAAGGGGTGAACTTCTACAGATTCAGTTGGAGGGCTTAGTCTCCCACAACCAGACTTGTATTTTTGGCTGCCTGGAGATGGAAGACCAAAGGCCGTTGTGAGTTCAGAATCCTGTCATGCTTGTCAACATATCTATTAAAGTGACATCATCATAGGACCTAATCACATCAGCCATACCATCAGGGACTCATTCACCTGCACATCTACCAATGTGATATATGCCATCATATGCCAGCAATGCCCCTCTGCCATGTACATTGGCCAAACCGGACAGTCTCTACGCAAAAGAATTAATAGACACAAATCTGAACATCAGGAATCATAACACTCAAAAACCAGTAGGAGAACGCTTTAACCTGTCTGGTCATTCAATGACAGACCTGCGGGTGGCAATTTTGCAACAGAAAAGCTTCGAAAACAGAGTCCAATGAGAAACTGCTGAGCTGGAATTGATATGCAAACTAGATACAATCAACTTGGGCTTAAATAGGGACTGGGAATGGCTGAGCCATTACAAATATTGAATCTATCTCCCCTTGTAAGTATTCTCACACTTCTTATCAAACTGTCTGTACTGGGCTATCTTGATTATCACTTCAAAAGTTTTTTTCTCTTACTTAATTGGCCTCTCAGAGTTGGTAAGACAACTCTCACCTTTTCATGCTCTCTGTATGAGTATATATATCTCCTCAATATATGTTCCATTTTATGCAACCGAAGAAGTGGGCTGTAGCCCACGAAAGCTTATGCTCAAATAAATTTGTTGGTCTCTAAGGTGCCACAAGTACTCCTGTTCTTTTTGCGGATACAGACTAACACGGATGCTACTCTGAAACCTGTCAATTTGGCATGTTCAATCTTAAAGAAATTTCCCTCTTGAATTTTAAAATGGGTGTATTTTTTTAATGAATAGATACTTGAGTCCTAGCTAGCACTTCATTGTCCTTGCAAGATCCAGTATAGAACTGGATACAATCCAGTATACAATCCTGCCCACAAAATCAAAAGCTTTGCATTACAGAAGTGCAAAAGCTGTAAATACCGTACCAACTTCTCTCATATGGACTATAATACATTGGTTCATAGAGATTCTGTTTTGCGAGTTGCATGTGTGAAAAGTTTGTAGTGTAGGGCCCAAATTTTGTATTTCCCCACATTGTAAAATTTTTTGAATACTTCAGCCAAAATTGTGAAAGGACCCCAAAAATCTCCAAATGAAAACTTTTATCCAGACATAAGTTTTCCAGTGGTTCTGTTTATCTCTCAGGTTTTAGTTAGTAACCAGTTATTGTGAACTGATAGTATTTAGAAGTAGGTATAGTAACTTCTGGTAGCAAAAATACTTGTTTTAGTTTAATACAAAAATGACCCTTCTACATCAGCATTCTTTGTTATGACACATTAGAATACATTCTCACAGAAATGAGATTTCATAAATATGCACTACAGAAAGTCTATTTCCACTAATCACAAAGCACAGCTAGCATGAAAGTTTGTTTTTCTGAAACTTATCTGAAATACACAGTTATAGTAATTTCATATGAATAAGGCCCTTCTTGTAGGCAGTCACTCGCTAAACAATTGAAGACTTTTTGTCATAAGAACAAGACTCGTTTTATGGAATCAAAAACTATTTAAGCTTTGTCTAATTGGCTATGATTATTTATAGCTCTTTACTACACACCATGTTGCATGCTGTTAAAAGATTAAATGACTGTAACATCACATGAATTACTTACCATCAGCAAGTTCTTTCAGTGTAATTGTTGCTGTTTGTCTCAATCTTTTAATGGGAGTTAATGTTGAGAGGCTGCACTAAGCATTTTATAAACTGATTTAACATTCAAAATTGAATTAATTTAGTTATTGAAATGAAAAACTGTAATTCTATTTTAAACCATTATTTGCAACAAATATTTCTCATTTTCTTAATTTGGTAACTTGCCTAAATAAGGTGTTATGAAACATGAATATAAATTGCTCCCTTTATCTCTAGCTTTTTTTTAACTTAAAGAACACTTTGCTAAAATGATCTTTCTAATTAGGGAATGTATAGTCAGCAAATCAAAAATTTTTAAAATGCTTGTTTTCAATATAGACATATGTGAAGAAGGTGGAGAAAGACACCTTGAAGAGAAATCATCTTTAATCATCTTTAAATGTAACTCTGTATATTAACTACATATAAAATCATTTATAGTCTTTGAACCTTATTAAACCTGTCTGCTAACTATTTTAAGTCTAATTTTTGGTTTAGCCAGAAAAATATTTGCCATGTCAAAATCTTTGAATGAGAGCATTCCAATCCATGTTAGAAACCATGGGAGAGGGCTGTTGGGTAAATTGTGCCAGTGCAATCTACAATTTACATGTTTGCACAGATTCTACACTACTAGACTGCACTCATGCAGTTACTTCACTTTGGCTAATATCTCCATTGTAGACATAGCCCTTATAGAGAAAACAATGTGCAAGTGCAAAATTCTGATTTTGTAGCATTTTACACCCACTTAGCCAGGTATATAAGACTACACAAAGTAAAAGGCATTGGGTTCCTTATATTCATTAGAGACACCGTTACACTAATCTGCATGGAGATTATACTAGAACATTCTTCCTGCTTTCCTTTGAAAACAAATCACATTTTCACCTACATTTACATTAATGTTTTTGAAGATCCGCTTGGATATTTTGCTTTGCTAATCCACCAAAGACCTTAGCCTCATCTAGAACTCCCTTTGAATTATATGGGAGTTTTACTAGTGCATCAGTGGCAAGTCATATCTCTTACTCTGACCCCAGATACACTGTTCCTCTATTTAAGTAGTCTGATTATTTTTCAAAATAACTTCCTTTCATAGGATATCTGGCCCCTTTAAGAGGAATCCAGGCCCAGTCTGCCAGTGATATGTTTCATTTGAAGAATGAGCTCATCTCAGCTCACCTGTAAGTAATTAACTGCAGAGGTGGCTGGTTGGCATCTGGCTGGCTAGTGAGCACCTGACCTGATAAAAGGCTATCAGAATGCAGTTAAAGAACAGATGCTCCCAGAAAGAGGTGGATCCTAAGGAAAGCATCTTAGAGAGGGCTTTTCTAGATAGCTGTGTAGTAGGTGTAGCTTGCAAGGAGCTGCATGCTACCTAGAGAAGAGCTACAGCTGGCAGGAAGGTCCTGGCTGTGGGACTGAAACTCAGATGGAGTTTGCCTCCCTGCTAAGAAGCCTTGGTGAAGCTCTTTCTTGTGATCGTGTTGATCCTTCCTTTTAACAAATGAGACTCTTAGAAGGGTGGAAAGGTGAAGGTGTGCTGTTCAATACATAAAAGCCTTGCTGGATTTACTGATAACTAAACTGGAGAAACTAAGACAGGGTGTACCTGCAGTGCCACACCTGCTGGCACGGTCCTCAGCTGCGGTACATTTACATTAAAATAATTATGCTAATTTACACCATTTGCAAATCTGGCCCATATTTTTAAAACGACAAATTTAAACTAGCCAGCATTAACTGAGTCACAACTTAGAGAAGGAAAGTGATATGGTTTTCACTTAACACAAAATAGTATATACATAAGAGCTGCCATATTGGGTCAGACCAATGGTCTATCTAACCCAGTGTCATGTCTCTGACAGTGGCCTATACCCAAGCTTCAGAGGGAGTGTACTGAACAGGGCAGTTGGAATGATCCATCCCTGTCTTTCCTTGCCAGCTTCTAGCAGTCAAAGGTTCAGGATTGCTCTGAACATGGGGTTGTATCTCTGACCATCTTGGCTAATAGCCATTGATGGATCTATCCATCCTTTTGCAGGTGTTCTTTAAACAGGAATGCATGGAAAGTGTTTTTACAAAAGTTTCAGGTACTGAATGTTAGGCATTAGACAGGTGAACAGAAGCAAAGCACCAAAACTATGTTGGAAATCTCTCACTCTTTCCTCAGGTCTTGCAACTTGAAGCCCCAAAGAAATGTACTGGGCCTGATTCTTCTGAGTTATCACTCTGTAAATCAGGAGGGGTATTTCTGAAGTCAGTGCAGTTACTTTGGTGTAAATTCAGTATAAAGTGAGATTGATCATCATCTCACTGCCTTTTGCTCTGAAAGGACATCTTACTATATCTAACATGCTCTTACCATTCTTTAAATGTGTCAGTAAAATAGTGGATAAAAGAGAGGCAGTTGACATTTATTTGAACTTTCAAAAAGCCTTTGAAAAGTACTTCACAAGAGACTACTACTCTCGGAAGTGAGAGAAAAAGTACTGTCATGGATCAGAAATTGACTAAAACAGAAAACAAGAATAGAAATAAACAGTCAATTTTCATCCCGGCAAAAGATTAATAATGAGGAGCCACTATGTTTCATACAAAGGTAAGTGGTGTTCAACATATGTATTATCTGGAGGTGAACAGTAAGGTGGTAGAATTTTCAGGTGACACAATTATTTAGGTTCCTCAAGAATGGAGAAGATGAAGGAAACTTGGAGGGATTTAAGCAAGCTAGATAAATGGAAGATGAAGTCCAATGGTGACATATGCAAAATAATGCACACAGAGGGAATAACCTAACCTACTCAAACACCTAACTAGGAGGAGGGATAGCTCAGTGGTTTGAGCATTGACTTGCTAAACCCAGGGTTATGAGTTCAATTCTTGAGGGGGCCACTTAGGGATCTGCAAGTAAAATCAATACTTGGTCCTGCTAGTGAAGGCAGGGGGCTGGACTCAATGACCTTTCAAGGTCCCTTCCAGTTCTAGGAGATTGGTATATCTCCTATTATTATTAGGTTCTTAATTAACTGTAACCACTTAAAAGAGGTGGAAACCATTGCAAGCAGCCCCAAGTCATTTTGAAATATAATTTTATTAAATGTATGGTGGCAGCAGTGATCAAAAAAGCGAAGTGTTAAGACTTATAAGGAATTGAATCAAGAGTAATACCAAAAACACTACATTGTCATCTAAATCAATGGTATGTACTTATGTGGAATAGTTTCAATTTGGGTCACTCTATTGCAAAGCGGTTCAGGGATAGATAATCTCAATTATGTTAGAGGCATGGAAAAATTCTTATATGAGGAGAGAATGAAAGGATTGGGATTACTTGCAATAGAGGAAATGAATAAGAAGTTTTGATAAAAAATAAGGGCATGGTGAAGGTAGTTTATGCACTATCTGCCCATTCTCCTACTACAAGTAGAAGACGACATTCAATGAAATTGAATGGAACACATTTAAAACTGAAAAGGAAATACTTTTTCATATGATACACAACTAGCCTGTGGAATTCAGTGTTACAAAATATCACTGCAGCCAAGAGTTTAGCAGGATTCAAAAAAGCATTGTTTTAGAAGGATTACAAGAATATCTAAAATTATCATTGTAAGGATTTTTTTTTTAAATTGGCATAGATACTCTTTTGCTTTAGGACATAAACCAACCTCTGTCTACTGAGAGGTTAGAAATGGAATTATCAGGTCACACATTTTCTAAGTGCCTTCTGCAAGGTTCTTGAATCTTCTTCTGAAATACCAGCTGTTAGTCACTAGTCTAATCCAGCATGACAATGCCATTGTTCCTATGCTGGAGAATTCAGAGCTACCGCAGAACCCCACCAGACACAGAGCCACGTTATGGAGGTTAAACAAGCATCTCTTTAAATATATTGTGCAGTTTTGCAAAATATTAAAGATTATTTTATTTCAATGATTATTTAGAATACCTAAAAATCTGCAAAACCACACAATGTACTACAAAAGCAGTACCTACCTGACTCCCCTTTAACCCACCGGCAGCTCTATACCCAGGGGAGATTTTGTGATAACTTTATAACACAATGGATGTTGATGTGTCATGTCAGAGTAGGTGCTGGCAACTGGACATGTTACTGAATCTAAGGAGAAGAAGCAAATTATTTTTTAACAATGTGTTAAATCTCCCTCTTAGCCTGGCTATGTCAGCATTGGCCATGTATTGCTACAGCTACGGAAAATTTTTCTGAAACCAATTTGCTGTTCACCGCTAAATACTCTGACTAAGCTGAACAGATACTAACTGGAAGACATAAAGGCTTTTTCCCTGCTTTGCTTGCCAGTTGCAGATTGTTCCAACAAATAAATGTTAACCATAGTATTCATTATGCAAAATAGAATTTGCGACCTGCTTGTGTACATGTAAGATTCTTATGCATGCAAAAAATAACCCAACAGTTTTGTGAGCTCAACAGATGTTTTGGAAATATGTGTTTAATTTCTTTTATTTTTAATGGAAAATATGACTAAACATTCAGAGAACCCACTTTCTCTGAGGCATAGCAACAGTCACAATGTTCCATATGCATTATTTCCCTATGTAGAGAATGTACAGTATACTTGTTGCTAACTTAATGACCAAATTGGTTACATGTTGGAAAGCATGTGTATTTTTAAACACAAGTTTCTTCTGTATTTTAAATGATAAGATATATCTTTGTCTAGCAGCAAGCATAGTTATGTCAATGCAGACGCTGGCTTTGATGGCTGTACATTTTGATTAAACGTGAAAACGCAAGGAGCTTATAGTTAATAATGGGCACCCTATCTTTTGTGTCCCACAGATTTATCATGCAGAGCACTGCTAAATTTGCTTATGTATACCTTATCAGCCCTGTTGTGACAAATTATGTCCTTCTTTGTTCCTTACCTTCAAGTTAGAACACTGATGTAATTTTGGAGGTTCTGGAGCTATTTCTGCTCTGCTACAGCCTTTTTATACTGTTCTGGTGGAGTAAACAAACTTAAGAGATCAGAACCAACCCTTGGTGAATACCTTTGGTATAATAGCCAATGCAGCATAGAACTGCAAAAGGGGCTTGTTATTCTGAGCTCTGGAACTGCCTGAGGTCCACTGCAGTTAAGCATAAGTTAGAGCAGTCCTGAAGCCAAACCAGAACAGTTAAGGAGCTCTAAAGGTGCCAGTTATATTTGCTCCCTCACATTTATGCACCAAACATACCTCAGGCAGAATGGAGAATCAGTCATTTTTGTTTGCTGAAATGCATTGGTTCATGAAGCAGTCTTTGAAAATTTCTGCTACCCCATAAGCCAAGTGTGCACTAGACGTCTTCAGAAGCTGTGTGGTGCCTACAAGGAACCTTACTGTGATCTTTGGCATCTATAAGGACATCAGATATGAACCACAACACATGTCAGAAACTGAGTTTTATTTTGGTACCGTGAAGTATGTTTTAATGTCCTTAATTTGAAAATGAATACCTCACATTTACCTCAGCATGTATGTCGCTGTAGAAGACTATAATTGTATGACAAAATTCTGCTCCCCTCACACACTTTTAATTTTCTCATAGGGAATCTGATTTCAAATTGCTAGATGGCTAACCAGCTATCTAAGGCTAAGTAACAATAGAATTGGCCACAAAGATAATGGCAAAGCTAAGAGTAGAATCTTCAACCTTTGCTGCTTTGGTATAATCACTGATAGCCATTAATGTTATAATATTCAGCAGAAAAAATTAAATATTATATGTACTCTATTGACAATATAGACACATGAAAATTGTTACTTCATACCTGGAGCCAGTGCTAATGTGAAATGTTTTCTGTGAGCAGTTAACCTGGCACTAGTGTGGTTTTGTCCAGTTAGTGACTACTACAATACTAAAATAAAATCATATAGTAAAGAGACTCTCTTCCCATGCAGAAGATTAAGTGTTCTGTTTGTTGGAATGATAGAATCTCACTTATTTCAAATTAGGAAATCTAGATTATTAGGTTCTAGTTGGTGGTTTGTTTATTTTCTTTAAATGTAGAGCTAATGCTCACTTAGTATTCTTGGGTTGAATGCTCTAGATCAGGGATGGGAAAACTTTTTGGCCTCAGGCCCACATCAGGGTTCTGAAACTGTATGAAGGGCCAGGTAGGGAAGGCCGTGCCTCCCTAAACAGCCTGGCCCCTGCCCCCTGACTTCCCCCCTCATAACCCTCAACTCATCCAATCCCCCCTGCTTCTTGTCCCTTGACCGCCCCCTCCCGAAATCCCCCCCTCTATATCAACCCCCCCGGCCCCTGACTGCCCTGACCCCTATCCACACCCCCACCCCCTGACAGGTTCCCCCAGAACTCCCACGCCTACCCAATCACTCCCTGTCCTCTGACTGCCCCCCGGAATCCTCTGCCCCTTATCCAAATCACCACCCCCTGCTCCCTTAGCATGCTGCTCAGAGCACCAGGGCTGTCAGCTGCATCACCTGGCCAGAGCCAGTTGCACAGGCTAGAGCAGTGAGGCAGGCTGGTGGCTCTCACAGCTGCACTGCCAAGCAGGAGCTTGCAGCCTCGCCACGCAGAGGGCTGGCGGCATGGTGAGCTGAGGCTGGGGGCGGGGGAACAGCAGGGCAGGGGCCGGGGGCTAGCCTCCCCAGCTGGGAGCTCAAGGGCTGGGCAGGATGGTCCTGTAGCCTGGAAGTGGCCCGTGGGCCAGAGTTTGCCCACCTCTGCTCTAGGTACTAGTTAAGATCCTCTGGAGATGGCCTTCTGTAGCACCACAGTTCAAGCTGGCTGGGCACCAGCAGGAAGGAATTAAGAGTGCAGGAGAAACAGTCTTGCTGCTGTCAGTTTGTGTCACAGGGCCCTGGGCAGCTGGGAGGAGTAGCAGCAGAAAAAGCCATGCTCAGCCTCTGCATCACCAGGATGGAGCATGCTCAGTTGCTCCATGGAGGATGACACATGCACAATCCAGTCAGTAGGTAGGAGCTGTGTTGGGCTAGAATAGGATTATTGAAGGTATACCCTTCAGCAAATAAAGCTAACAGCCTCTAACAAACTTCTATGGCGCATATGTGAACTGTGGTCTTTTTTGCAAGGCTTCTAACGTGCCCAAACCTGAATAGACTTTCACGGGAATAACAAGAGGCATCCCGGAAACCAGAATGAAGCCCTGTCAAACTTCAAGTCTTTGCTTCAAAGCATACAGATGCTAGAGCTCATCAGTGAAATGGTTGGAAATGGCTCAACCATTTTTGCTGATCCAGCATGGGAAACTTTAGCCCATATGATTAACATCTGACAAAATTATACGCAATTCAAAATGGGATCTTACACTGCAAAGTGTTAGGCAGCCTTATTTATACATGTCGGTACCAGCACCAGCTATGCTACTTTGTACTCATTTAGCATTTTTCATCTATAGATCTCAAAGTACTTTGCAAATGTTGACAACTGCCACTATTCCCATTTTACAGATGAGGAAAGTGAGCTGCAGAGGTTAAGCAATTTACCCAAGGTCACATGGCAAATAAATCAAAGTCTGTCTACATGTTTATCAGTGTTACTTTTTTCTATGCTATCTACATGATTTCCAGCAAATTAGAACTGTAGCAAGGTTATTAGGTGACTTCTTGAATCTTCTGTTCTTCTCCCATACTTTGGTAAAGGAAGTTCTCCTTGAACTATGAGTGGCGTTCTCCAGTCTGTTATAGCCACTTTGCACCATGGCCCTAAAATTGCCAAAGATAGCTGTTAAGGTCTTCTCTTGTGGTAGTCGAAATCTCAAAGAAAAGCTTAAAAGGTGTGCCAGCTGTGACTTACCTCTTGTGCCTGACTTAGGACGGGGAAAATATGACTGAGCAGCACCATGCCAGTAGTGAAAGTTAGAGTAGCCTCCTGACTTCTCTAGTTTCTGCCAGGGCTGGGCAGCTCAGAATAGGGAGTATAACTGTCTCCCTGGGGCTGCTGCTCTCCTCTGCAACTGAATATAGCTGGATTAGTGGACAATAATGGCCTACATGTAGGTGTTCTCCCCCTGCCCACCCATGATCTAGAGCATTCAATCCCATAATACTAAGTGAGCATTATCTCTACATTTAAAGAAAATAAACGAACCACCAACTAGAACCTAATAATCTAGATTTCCTAATTTGAAATAAGTGAGATTCTATCATTCCAACAAATAGAACACTTAATCTTCTGCATGGGAAGAGAGTCTCTTTACTACATGACTTTATGTTTTTGCAGACTAGTCTGAAAATGATCCCACTCTGCCTAAGCCAGACATTCTCCAAAAGGTTGTTCTAACTGATGGAGGTTCAGCTAGTGAAAACTTGTTTCTAGTGCTCTCACTTCATCTTACCACGGGCTCTTTGAGCTGCTTTCCTCTAGAGTCTAGGTATCTTAACGTGTCAAAAAAATTAAAGAACAACTAGCTAAAGACAAACTTTATATTTGCTGTTAGTTTATGTACACCAGAAGCAGGATGCCTGCCAAACAGTCAGTGGGGCCACTGGACAATCAAGGTGCTAAAGGTGCACTCAAGGAAGACAAAGCTGTTGTGTAGAAGCTAAATTAATTATCTGCATCAGTCTTCACTGCAGAGGATGCAAGGGAGATTCCCAAACCTGAGCCATCCTCTTTAGGAAATAAACCTGAGGAACTGTCCTTGACTGAGGAGTCAGAGGTGGAGTTCTGAAGGAACTCTGGGGTGAATACCATCTGGTCCTAGTGACTTATTACTGTTAAATTTATCATCTTAGCACACTTACGCAGTTGGAACGATCAGCAGACTATTGACTATAAGAGGAAATGACAGCACCACCACCAATGTTCTATAGAGGGCTTGGGCTGGTAGATGAGCTGTAAAGCAGCACCTCAGCACATCTACTGGATCAGGCTCCACAGATGGAGAATACCCTTCTTTGTGAATCCTGTCAGTGTTTAGCTATAAGTTAGGTGTCCAGCTGCTTGGCAGTGTCAGGAATGAGGCACCTGCGTACATGTCCACCAGCAGAAATGTAGGTGCCATAGGGACTTTATCAGTGGAAACTTAGGTACCTAGGGAGTTTAGGACCTATAGGGTTAAGCAGCGCTAAGCAGAGGTTTTGTGAATGCCCATGGCACCAAAATGTTGGATGTAGGTACCTATAGGGTCCACTGCCATTTTGAATACAAGCTCCACACAGGAACCTCACAAATCTTTCACTTCTCCATCAAAGATGTAGCTCCAAGCCCTTAAAGAGTCAACAGCATCATTTCATCTGCATATGTACTGACAATGGTGGCACATATCTGAATGAGCGTTTTGCTGCACTTATTGCTGCTTGGAGCACAATGAAGATTAATTCATTACTTTAGTATTTTCTATTTGTAAATTATATTTGTACATGGATACTGTAGAACACTAAGTCGCTTGAGGATGAGTCATATATACCAAGTACATCAACAAAACTAAACGTGTGCTTAAGTGCTCTCTTGGCCAGAGACCTAACTCCTTGTAACAACTAAAGAGCCATGCACACCTATAATTATATATTATATAAATGTCAGTCATGTGGACATGATCCAGCTCCCACTGAAGTCAATGGGAGCCTTTCCACTACTTTCTGTATGAATTGGATAGAATCCTTATGCACAACTATGGTATAATAAAGAAGATAAATTGGAAAATGAATTATATGATCATAATGGACAGAGGAAACTAACAACTGAAACTGCTGCACATCAGTTTGACAAATCTAGAAAAATAACCTTTATAGTTCTACTATATTACTAAAAGTTTAAACAGGAAAAAACTGATTTTACATGCCAACTGGATAGCAATATTCTCAAGACTGGATGAGTCACTTGGATTACTTTGTCAGCTGGGTATACTCATTTAAGGTGGCTTCTGTTTCATCTCTTTGCTATCAAAATGATTCATAACATGAACTTTGAAGCAGCATAGTCTACCATCTTTAAAATCTGATCTAAATTCTTCATAACAAATATTTTAGGATTCCAAGCAGATCTGTGATAAGGACTATATTTTGGGAAGAGGTTAATAACTTAGGGGCAAATTGTGATTCTTCAGTTGCAGGCTATAGTGGAGCTGGTAGTGAGGCGTGCTACCACCTGATTTCAGGGGGACTGTGGCTACCCTGAAAAGGGTAGTATATGCTCAGTTTTGTTGGTCTGTGGGGAAGAGGTGCTTCCTGCCCACTTTTGGAATCTGCTGGAGGCATTAAGACTCCCATGGTTCCCCACCCTGAGCACAAGGATTATGATTGTATCTACCCGTGGAAGAAGGACATAAGGAGAGGAAAACCTTGTGTCTTCTACTCACTTAGCACAACTGAATAGGTACCATCTAACTCTTAACATTTTAGCATTCTGAAGGCATAAAACCACATGAAACTAAGTGCATCTTCCCAAGTTTCATTTGTAGCAAGTTGATATTGTGCCTAATTCCTGCTCTTTTTCTACCATTTTGTGTAACTGTGTACAGTTCTGATGTCTAATTTTTTAAGAATGCTAAAAAACTGAAGTGCAGAAAACAGCCAAAAAAGATTAAAGGGTTAGACACAATGCCTTACAATGTGAGACTTAGGTATGTCTGCACTGCAACTGGGAGATGTGACTGCAGAATGTGTAGACATACTTGAGCTAGCTAGATTAAATAGCAGTGATGCCATAGCAGCATGGGTGGCAGCCACTCAAGTATGTACCCAGGATCCTAAGAAAGTGGGATTAGCCCAGGCAGCCACCTGTGCTGCTGTGGCCTCACTGCTATTGTTATGTGAGCTAACTTTGATCTCACAAAATCAAATCTACTAAGGTGCATCTAAAAGTGGTGCAACCATATCTGCTGATTGCAGTTTAGACACACTTAAAGAGTGCTATCAATTTAACTAATCAAAATGATTGAGAGGTGACTGTTCACAACGTATAAGTATCGTGTGGAGAAAATGCTGGGTACTAAAGGGCTCAATAGTTTCATAGGGAAAGGCATAACAAGAACCAATGGATGGAAGCTGAAGCCAGACGAAGCCAAATTAGACACAAATTTGAACAGTGAGGGTGATTACCCATTGGAACAAACTATCAAGAGAAGTCATGGAGTCTCCATCTTTTGATGTCTTCAGATAAAGATTGGATGCCTTTTTGGAAGATATGCTTTAGACAAACACATGCTGTGCTTTTAGTCAGACACAAGCTAGTGGACTCCCCTCAACAGGGCCAGCTCCAGGCCCCAGTGCGCCAAGCGCGTACTTGGGGTGGCATGCCACGGGGAGTGCTCTGCCAGTTGCCGGGAGGGTGGCAGGCGGCTCCAGTGACCTCCCGCAGGCGTCCCTGCGGAGGGTCCACTGGTCCCGCAGCTCCGGTGGAGCATCCGCAGGCACACCTGTGGGAGGTCCATCGGAGTCGCGGGACCAGCAGACCCTCCGCAGGGATGCCTGCGGGAGGTCCACCGGAGCCGCGGACTGGCGAGTGGCAGAGCGCCCCCCGCAGCATGCCACCATGCTTGGGGCCGCGAAATGGCTAGAGCCGGCCCTGCCCCTCAACCACTGTGTTGAACATAAAACAGCCATACTGGGTCAGACCAAAGGTCTATCTATCCCAGTATCCTGTCTTCCAACAGTGGCCAATGCCAGGTGTCCCAAAGGACATGAATAGAGCAGGTAATCATTAAGTGATCCATGCACTTAGCCATCCATATGAGATGATGTGGTGAGGGCCACAAAGATGTCCTGGCTCCACTGCCCCAGTGATCACATGCCATCTCCTGATCTCCCTCATGACCTCTCATCCCCTCCCTTACTCTTCTCCTTAATTTCTTACTCTCCTCTGGCTCTCTCCTCTCACAACACAAGCATGTTTAGACTTTCTCATCTTAAAAACACCCTAACCTTGACCCATTTGCCTCTTCAACTACCGTCCCGTCTCCCTTTCATCTCTAAGATCACTGAGCATACTGTTTACAGTTACTGCCTAGAGTTCCACTTCTCCAATTTCATTTTAGACCCAGTCGTGCTGGAACTAGGGGTGCTGGGGATGATGATGCTGCACCCCCGGCTTGCTTGAAGTAGTAATAACAAACACCAAATATGTGTTTCCATCAGCAGCACTCCTTACCTCTACAATCTTGCATCTGCCCATTGCACTCCACTCCCTAGCTCTCTACAAAGTCTCTGACTTCTTCCTAACCAAAGTTCAGAATCAGTACTCTATTCTCCTCCTCCTTGTCCTGTCAGCCCTTTTCAACACTGTCAACCATATTCTTATTTAAATCTTGCCCACGTTTGGCTTCCATGTTTGTTCTTTTTCCATGGTCTCCTTCTACCTATTTAATCTCTTCTTCTGCCTGTCCTTTGGAGAATTCCCTGCCCTCCAATTTTTTTGTGAGGGGTTCCATAGGGCTGTGTCCTAGGTCTCCTACTGCTCTCCCTCTACAGTTCATCTCTGGTAATTTCATCTGCAGACATAAATTCAACTACCATCACTATGCTGACCACTCACAATCTACCTTTTTACTCCAGATGTATTGTCTTCTATCTGAACCAAAATGTTTGTATGTCTCCCTGACATCACCTCATGAATGTCTAATCATCATCTCAAGATCAACATGGCTAAACAGAGTAATTAATCTCTCTCTAGCAATCTCTCTCTCTCTCTCTCTCTCTTCTTCCCCCGCCATCTCCACCAACCTCCTTTGAATATCACCATCATCCTGCCTGTCGCTCAGGCATGTAACCTGGGCATCATCTTCAACTCAGATCTATTTTTATGACCTCACATTCAGGCTATGTCTAAAATATCTTGCTAGTTCTTTCTGCATAACATTTAAGATGTTTTCCTCAACTTAACATTAAATCAGCTTCTAAATTAATTCACCACTAGGACTCCTCTTTCTTGAAAACTAACAAATTACAGTGTTAACTGACTAATATTTCTTGCATTTCCATCCACAAATGATGATGATTCTATGATCATAACAGTTTAAAATATAAAACATTTTTTAAAAAGTAGCCTATTATTCTCTTTTATAGCCCCAAAGCAACATATGAACTAGGGAAAGATAGGCATTACTCCATCTAATTGCCTGCAGGGCCCAATCCAGTAAGTATGCTTGGGGCTTGCCTATCAGATCAGGTCCCTATAAAGACACTTACACAAAATGCAAGGGAGGAGGATCCTCCCTCATAATGTTTAGCCCAGTAGTTAGGGTATTCACCTTACATGTGGGAACTACCCAGTTCAAGTTTCCCCTCTACCTGAGTGGGAAGAAAGGATTTAAACTGATACCCACAGCTTCTCAGGTAGGTGCTCTAGCCTCTGCGCTATGGGATATTCTAATGTGGGGCTCTCTTAATCTCTCCTACTGAAGCTGTTTCAGTCTGGATAATTTTAAAAAAGTCATTGGAGCAGGAGGGCTAGATTCTGGGTCTCCCACATGCATGCTATAACCACCAGGCTACAGAGTCATTCTCATACATTTATCCACATCCCGAGCCACTGGATAAAAATGAAAGAATCATTGGACCAGAGACAAAGCAAGCATCAGAATTGGGACAAAAATTCTTCCCTGCTGTAAAAAGGAGCAATTCCACTGACTTTAACATTTACTATTAGAGTTATGCTTGTTTACATCTGGCTCACTGAAAGGACAGGATACTGGGGGGAAATGCACAACTTGCATCTCTCCAATTAATTTGTAATCTACATCTCCCACTGCCAGCAAACCAGTTGGCTAATCTTAAAAGTAAATATGAATTTTCTCAGTTTGTAATTATGCTTTCGTGCCTCATCCTGTCAACATGTTGCATATTTTCAGGAGTGGGCCCCTTGATGGTAGTTAGCTGGCATGTGGTTAGATGTGCACCATGACAAAATATACTGAAAAAGCGGTTACCAACATAAACGTTCCCTGAATCTACTGCCTCCATAGAGGCCCACTTTGAGATTACATGTCATGCAGCAACAGAAACCATACAAAGCAGTTGGATGCTAGGAGAAATGTTCACATTGCTGGCTAATCCAACATTCTGGAACTAAGGGTTACAAAAAACCCAACTCCTAATTTTTCCTCTCTAATTCTGGGCACATCCTGTAAATCTCTGAAGTAGAAGGGGAAAGGGAGGACTGGTGTGGCTCTGCAGAGGCAATACATTTGAGAACAAAAGGTATGTGGGTAAAAAAGCCATCTTTCTCTTTCATGACACTATCTACCCAGATCCCATCTGCAAGAGATTAGATCAGGGGTCGGCAACCTTTCAGAAGTGGTGTGCTGAATCTTCATTTATTCACTCTAATTTAAGGTTTCACATGCCAGTAATACATTTTAATGTTTTTAGACGGTCTCTTTCTATAAGTCTATAATATATAACTAAACTATTGTTGTATGTAAAGTAAATAAGACTTTTAAAAGATTTTAAAAGTTTCATTTAAAATTAAATTAAAATGAAGAGCTCCCCGGACTGGTGGCCAGGATCTGGGCAGTGTGAGTGCCACTGAAAATCAGCTCGCGTGCTGCCTTCGGCACCCGTGCCATAGGTTGCCTACCCCTGTTCTAGCTCTTTGGTAAAAGGGCATTGGCTCCTGGTTGTACAGGAACTTCAAGGAGTGTTTAGCCTGTCTGAAAGATGGCATATGATACACTTGAATCATCCCTGGACTGAAATGAATCGGGTCTTAGCTTTTCACCAAAACCCACAAATTACCTTAAAGGGCTTTTTCCTGTCAAGAAAATGACCAGTCTTTTCCTTTTTCATATGGCTGATGTAAATGTAAGAGCAACAACTATAATTTTACATTTAGATTGTTGAGCCAGATAATTGCATCTAAAATAGCAGAGTATTGCTGTGTGATGCCTCCTTCCGATTTGTGAATCGAGCATTGACTTGTTATATTTTCCATAGTCTGTTCTTGGTGACCACAGTCACACACTGGAGAGTCTTTAATTTTCCATTTCTGCAGCAAGTATCTGCATCTGCCATTGGTTGTGTGGATACGGTTTAGGATTGCCCAGGAGCCCCTCTTAACAACAAAAGTGTGGAACCAAACTTAAATGGTTTATAAGGCTTAGTAAAATCCTGGTTTAAAAAAACTTGCCTGGTTTTAATGAAAGTCCAAGACCAGCATAGTCTAGAATTTGAGATGTGATGTTAGGACTACTATATCATTGTGAATATTTGCACAAGGAGGATCTGCTATCAAAAACTGTGGTTCTGAAACTCTTCTGATAGGTACTATAGCCACAGGTGAAGGAAACTTCACTGATTGATGCAAGAAGAAACAGGTACTAAGAGGCACAAAGGGAGCTTTCATAAACTGTATGAGAACCAAGAGTTTAACCACATTAATATGTAAGTCATAATATGAAAATAAATTGTCACAGAATCTTTAAAATAACCATTTTCTAAAGGATTAAAGACACTGAATTCATTTGCACAAACAAAGGGAAAACCAAGTAACTTTTGGTTGTATTGCAGGCCAAACCTGACCACACCAAGGACAAAAAAAACAGTATAATAATTGAAGAGACAAAAAACACTGGAATTCTCTCATTAGGCTCTCCAAATTTTTAAACTGTTTTCACTTAGACATCCACCTTTGTAGTAATTGTTCATCAAAAGGTTATTACATAATCTCTAGTGATCAAATTAATATCCCCATTGAAACTGAGATACTTTCTGGGCTTCTGCTTTCCAGATATATGGATGTATGTATCCTGAGCTTTTTACCTTTCAGAATATGTAGCAATCCATAGCTTCCCCATAATAGCATAATTTCTAAGACAAAAGGCCACAGAACAATATGCCTTCCTCCCATGTTGGTCCTTTCAGACACTATCAACACAATCAGTGAATCCAAGTGGCATATTGTCTGTCTGGTAAAAGGAAACAGATTCCTGTTCTCTGAAAGAATAGAGTTGATGATGGTGGTGATAGGTCAAATATCTAGCAGGAACACAACTTGGGAAACCGCATCACGTGTTGTGCAACTAAGCTGGCAAATGTGCCCCAGAAATTGTAGTACCAGAAGAATACCCACTAGAATCCATGCCTTTATCCTCTGGACCCTTCCTCAAATTCATGTCCCTGTGGGTTTAAGGAGAGGCAAAGCCAGGTCCCCCAACACCCTTTAGATCTGAAGTATGGAGAAGTTTGGGAGAATTCCCTCTATAGAACCTGAAAGAATAGGCCTGACGACACAGCAATTTGTGAAGACACCTAGTATATGGACAAAGGATCAGAATGCCTTCAACCTAAGGAGGCCCTTTCACCTTCAGACTCCTAGGATCTGACAGAATTTAAGCACCTTGGATCCATGGAAAGCCCATCACCCTCAGACTTGTAGGAGCAAGGAAATTATCTGAGTGCCTTGGATCTGAGGAGGTTCGATCAACCCTGGACTCGTGGGATCCAACAAATTATACAAATATCTTAGTTTGGACTCAGGCACACAGTACTCCAATTTATAGGGCTCATACTGCTTTTAACCATTCTGTCAGTGCAAAGGGGCCATTAAGCTGGCCTAAGTAAGAGTTTTCTCAGGAGGGCGGGCTCTATGCTATTCTACTTTGAAGCTCCTTGGTGTGGTCATGAAAAAGAAGGCTTGGTCAAAGTGGTACTGCACGCTTTAACTTCTGGAACAGTTACTGGGGGGGGGGGCTGCTGCATTTATATACTCTTACGCTGCTGCAGGTCGTAGCAGGAGTTGAAGTGGCCCACAGCTGACTGCACGACTGGGAAAGTGTAAAAGCAGCATCAAGTTACCTTTTGTCCCTCACCTCAATCTTTCAGAACTTGGCTAAGGACCAAAATAGGACCCAAAGTAAAAGATTGACTTAGATCCAAGGAGGTCTTATCACTTTGATTCCATAGTGGTAGGGCATACGTGGAACCAATCTTTGAGTCTTTACCATATCCAGAGAATTAATGCATATTACTGGATAACTGTTTAACCCTAACACTTCCTGCATGTTGTTCAAGAAGATGCTTCCAAGAGGCAACCTGAGTCCTTAGAGGACCTGGCTGCCCTGCTTACAGGCAAGGGATCCAAACAGCTCTTGTTGGGATAGAGGCAAGAACTTCTTCTGTAAGTAGTCTTAGGCCAGAAGAGCCTCCCCCTACCAAATGACTGGATCCTACTCTGGTGTGTACTCTTCCCCAATGACTGGGCACTTTGAAATGGGATCCAGTGCCTCACAGCAGGGCATGCAGTCTCACAGAGGTGATCTGTTGAGACAATGTCAAGGAGGAGAATAAATCAATATTTTATTAAATTTGCCTGTGTGCCATAAATTAACATTTGCAAGTCTCTGAAATATAGAAACTAAATAACATTTTTGGTCTGTAAGTATGTAAAAATGTTACCTGGCAAGGTTTTTTCATTTTAATTGCTATAACATGGTATCTGTAACAGCAGAGCTCACAGGTCCATGACCCTCTTTCACTGATCCACTTTAAGAGACACAATTGATGTGTGTACCGTACTGACCCATCACATCGGCAGGGATTTAACAATTCACCCTGAAACAAGACAAAAATAAATGTGAGGGGGATTTATTTTGTTTGCTTACACAATATTTCATGTTACCTGTTCTGGAACAATGAATTTGTTTTAGTCCCTATCCTACACTTTTATATTTTTGGCTAAAATAAAACTCAAAAGTTAGAGCTCTTTTAAAGATATCATTATCTCCAACTTAAATATTCTACCACATTACAATCAACAGGTAACTCACTGCATGTGCAATTATTATGCTAATAGTCACGTTATGATCTCTTTTCAGTAACTTTAGATGGATGGTTAGATGTATTTTCTCTGCAGTAATTCTTAATCATGGATAAGAAAGAAATGTATGACATCATAGTGAACGGAATGCTTACACTAGCATTTGTACTGTTAAGATTCCTGACTGTCAGCAATTACACCATAAAAATTCTCTACAAAATGAACCCTTAAAAAAAATCTAAATATGTCTTTCCCATCAGAATTACATCCTGTAACAAATACATGGATGACTGTGTGCTTAGTTGAAGCTTTCTTATTTCTGTGATGCTACTTCACAAATGTAATAGGCTACCTCTCATACTAACAACTGCCCTCACCTATGTTCTAAAATAAAACACAAAGCTAGTAGACTCATATATTAAACTCTAACTGGATACTACAAATAATAGCATTGGTTTTTTCCCCCATTTTCTTGCTTTTTAAGAGAAAATAAACCAAATCCCCGTTTATGTCATAATGGCCCAGAGAGGGAGCTGGCCGACTAAGCTGACAGCTATAGAGTAAAATGCTAGTGGAAGTGTCCGGCTCCGATATTGTGATAATGACCAATCATGAAATCTTTCCCTAGGTTTTCTTCATAAAACTATTGGGAAACTAGTAATGGTTGATTAACATGTAGAAGACAAGAAGCTTGGAGAATGGGATTTTGCTCTTGAAGTCTTTGAGGGGAGAGGCTGCATCCTAAGTAACAGACCAATAATTTCCCTGCCTTTTTAGATTTGCAGCGGAGGCTGGCGAAGCTCTTCACAGAGGCTTGTCGCAGCCCCTCGCTCTTGTGCCCATTGTATTTACCCCCAGCTGTCGCTGAGCTGAGTTACGAGCCAACCCAGGGCGGCCTCACGAAACGGAGCCTGCTGGACTCGGCCACTCCGGGGCTCGTTTTCCTGCCACTGGCGGCGCAAGTCGAAGCGCTGGGTCCGGCTCCGAGCCCTGTCCAGGGTGCTGACCGCGGCGCGCCGGGACCTGCAGCCTCCAGCAACCTGCCCCGAGCCGCGTGCGCCAGAGAGAGGCCGGCGGCTCAGGGGGTGCGTGTCTGGCGGCCGGGCTGGAGCCGCCCGCCTGTCCGTCCCTGCCGGGGCGCCTGTGCGGCCGGCTCTCACCTGCTCGGCGCCCTGGAAGCAGATCTTGCAGATGGGGCCGGCGCCGCCGGGGTTGCTGTCGCTGCCGCTGTCGCTGCCGCACACGGAGCGGGTCTCGGGTTTGTCGCCGCCCGCGGCCCCCGCCTGCCCCCGGGCTCTCTCCGAGCCGCCGCTTCTCCCCTCGGAGGGGCCCGGGGGAGTCCCGCCGGAGCCGCCGCTCTGCCCCGCTCCGGGGGGGTCGTCGGCCGCCGGCTTCTCCTGGGGCTGCAGCCGCCGCAGCCCCGCGCTCTCCTCCGCGACCGGCAGCTCCAGGGGGGCGGCGGCGGCGGGGTCTCGCTGCGGCTCCCCGGGGCCGGCGATGCTGCTCGCCCCGCCGCAGCTCATCCCCCCGCCGGCCCGGGACACCCGCTGGCCCGAGCCGGACCCGGGGGCGGGGACCCCTCTCTGCGCCCTCAGAGCAACCGGGAAGGTGACCGGGGCGGAGGCGGCGGGGCTGGGACGAGGGGAGGGGGCGGGTCCCGCTGTCAGGGCGGCTCGCGCAGCTCCGGCTCCAGACGCAAACAGCCGCCTCCGAACGGAGAGCGCGAGAGACCGTTACACGGCGCGAGCCGGGCGGGGCAGCGAGCGCGAGATAGTCACTGCAACCGCCACGCGGCACAGACACTGAGCCGCCTCCCCCCGCCCCCGCCCTCACTGCCGGCGGTTGTCACCCCTGTGCCCCCTCCCGCACCGGGGCACTGTCACCATCGCGCAGCAGGGACACAATCAATCCCCCCCCCCACGCACCAGCCAGGGCAGCCACCCCTGACGTCCCTCTGGCGCGATCCTGAGCCCACACAACTGGACCGCTGGCAGGGAGCACTGGGCACCCTACAGATTGCGCAGGACAGCTGCCTCCGCCGCAGGACAATCCTGGGGAAACCTGGACAAGTGGCAGCCCTACCCCTCTGCACACACCTACGCACATACACCCCTACCACACACACCAAGGACACGGTCACCCCCCCCCCCCATGGAAAAATGTTCATATTCAAACATTTCCTTCCAACACTATCACCTTCCATGCACACAAGTCACCTGCCCCCTTCCACACAGTGATCTTCCCCTATGGCCCCAGTCACCTTCCCAGCAGCATGTCACTTGTCTTTTGCAACCGTCTGTCACTTCCCCACCTAATACACAAACAGCTGCTCCCCCTTTCCATCACAACTCACCTTCCTTCCCTGGACAATCACCTGTTCCCCTTAAAACTCCTCACACATAGATGCTTGCCCCCTTCAAAAATTACCATCTCCCCCCTACATATCATCCATTGCAACACCATTACCTCTCCCTCATAAATAATTAGCTCCCCTCCAACACTATCCATCTTTCCCAAGCAGACAGAAAAACAGTCCTCCTCCCCCCGCCCCCAGTACTGTCCCACAATAGACACAGTCACTTGCCCCCTTCCAACACAGTCATCTTCACTTCATGGACACAATCACCATGCACACACTTACATACTCCCTCTCTTGAACACCATCACCTTCCAGCACACTTCCCCTCCATCCCCAGACACTGCAACACCTATGAACTGTTTCTCACATACCTTTTCCACCTTAAACTATGCCACCACAACACACACGCCTCCTCTCATGAGACTGCCACACCCCAATGCAGGATTTATCCTTTGTACATAAAGACTACAGTATTATACAGCTATTGCCACAAAACACTTCACTAACGTTTGCTTGCTGAAGCATTTTGGGCTGTTACTGGGGACTTACTAAAAAATAGGAACAGGACATGGGTAAGCGATATCTATTCAGATTTATCTGTTAACAAACAAATGTCCTTGAGCCTTGATATTTACTACTGCCTGCAGTTTCCTTTTCTGCTCTACATATGCACTGGAGTGACTGGAAAATGCCCATCCTCTTCCCCAGGAGACACAGAGAGAGTTGTGTTAGTCATAAATTCATATTTAAAACGGAAACCAGGTTTCTTGCTAAACCATATACTCTCTCTCCCTGAGAGAGAGAGAGAGAGAGAGAGAGAGAGAGAGGAGAGAGAGAGAGAGAGAGAGAGAGTCAAGCAGTCACTCAATCAATGAATAGACTTCACATATTTTGCTACATTCCAGTACTTTGCTGTCTTTTAGAGGCATCTCACCTACCTGAACTACCTGCTGTATATGACAGAATTGGCCTTGCTTGATAGCTCTGCTTCAGAGACTAATACCCCTATCCCCCACTCTCTTCCTGGGAAAGAAAATGGGGAAAAAATTGTGTGTCCACGCACCTTCAAAATGAAGAGTCAACAGTACATGTTTCATCTCTTTTCTCCTTCCCCCATTCTCTCTTTGGTTTAAGAGTTATATTGCAGGTTCTTCCTCACTCCCCTTTATTAAAAACAAATATACAGTTACATTCTGTACAATATAATATTGCTACAGCTTTTGGGATGACCTGAGATGAGAGGAATGGGATGCAATATGTTTGAGAGAGTGAGAGTGCATGTGCATCAAAGAGGTACATTTTGAAAAAGAGTATGGGACAAGCAAGATTTTCTAGATAAGTGTTGCTGGTGCTCCTTGGAGAATGGGGGTGGCATAGTTGGCAAGAGGACTTCCATCCTCTTAGACCAGTGGTTCATTTCTTTTATCAGAGTGGCCTGCAGAGATTGTGTTTGCAAAATAGTAGTCCATGTGTTCTTTTCCTGATGTCCATTTTCCAAACATGCATGCTGTTACAAGATTATAAAATATGCTTGAAAATATTTTTATCTTCTGATAAGCATAAAAAATACCTGTACAAATACCCATTCTGGTTAAAATACATATGTTCAGGAAGTACTTTATAATAAAAACATCTTTAAATCCCATATATTTACAACTTCATAAACTTTTACCGGATCTCATAAAGTATCTGAGAAATTCTCTATGTAAAAACAATGGATTTTTCATCTCATAATAAAGGAAGCAAAAGGACTTGACAAGGAAGGGAAAAGGAAATCAAAGGGCAACTATCTAGCCAGACAGGTACTTTCACTTCTCAGCATTTAATAAGAAATAAATGACAGAAGATGAGAAAACCTAAATTTTGCTCTCAGGGACTCTGACAGGGTTTACAAAATCTGAAGGTACTGCTGTGAGCCTAATTAGCTCTTCCCACACCATCTGTAGTGGATGTTAGACAGGAAGGGTAGGACTCAAAAGAGGAGAATGCAGTCAGTAGGAGGCTGGTTAGCAAGCAGTGAAGAGGAACAGCTTCCTTTGGGGAGAAAAGGTGGGTTGGAGTCCAATGTTGAGTAGGATTGCTGCCTGTTTAAGCCTCTCTAAAGGGACGGTAGACCTTGATAGGGGACTATTTAGATGTACACAAGCTTTGCTCGTGGTCTTAAGCCAAGCTATGGCAAATAGTGTCCTGACAGGAAGGGGATGGAAAGCTAAACCAAGTGGGTGAATGGATGAATGACCTCAGAAAGGCTGATAATTAAGACCAGCTGGGGCAAAGGCTCCCCTACTTAGAGTATGTGGGGAGTGTTTTTTTTCCTTTGGTTGTTGTTTTTGCCTGTTAGTTTGGACTGGGATTGAATTTTTGTGGTGACCTAATGGATGGCTGAGCCACATAAACCACGAGAGCAGGTAGGAAATATGTGTTGGGTAAACTGAGGCAGAGGGCCTGCAGCACTATGCTTTGCCACAAGGAGAGGCACTGAGGTGGCAACCTGTGGACAGAGCTATCTCAGCTACATAGAGTAGGCAGCTGCATCACTACTAGTGATCCTCAAGTACAAAGAAAATACTTCTCTAGTATTAACATCTTAATCTAATTCAAAGCATTCAAGGCATTTTCTAAAAAAGAAACCTAGTCTGTGGGCTGTTAGTCACTATGATTTCAAAGGGAGCTAACCTCCTAGACATTTTTGAAAATCCCACTAGCACCTCTCTACACCTTTAAAAATCTGGTTCTGTGGGCCAAATCATGTAGTCTTTACTTAGGTTTAATTCAGTCATTACTTATCCAAAAAATGACTCATCTCAGTCCTTAGTTTGTTTACTTAAATAGGATTTTTTTGAGTAAAATATGAATTAAGACTTCAGAATTTGTGTACTGAGCAGAAGTGTCCTGTACAACTGATGCCTCCTTTATCTGGAAAATGATTAAATGGCTCATATAAAAAGATACCGAAAGAGAGGGGAAATCTGACAATACAAAAGTGAGGAAGCTGAGAACACCAGTCTGTGTGTGTGGAGTGGGGAGGAATAATACATGCAAGGACAAAAAAAATCAATTGTATTTTAAAAGGCTGAGGGAGAAAGAGACCAAAATCAAAGAGTGAGCAAAACTCAGAGAAGACAGAAAAACAGGCCAAAGAGCAAAAAATAACCAAAGCAATGGATAACTACTTTCTGGCTACCTAAAATTTCCCCTGTAACTTAAATTTGTAAACTTCTGTTTACTTGTCCTACAGAAAATTGTCATGTTGAGTTATTGACACAGAATACCATTCATACTTAGCCCCAGGAGGGACTGCATTTCAGTACTGATGACTGATCCATGTATATGCAGCAATCTGTATCATACACTGGGATCATTCAAGATGGTGTTATAAAACAAGTTATTGTTATTGGAGGCTGAACAAAAAAGACCAAATAGAAATGAAGGTATAATCTGACACAGGCTCAAGAAAGAAGAAACTACAGTACAAATGAAAGAATAAGCACTATCAAAACAAAACAAAAGTCAAATATTGAAGGAGAGAGAAAATAAGCTAAAAACAATTAGAAACAAGTGGTGAAACAAGAGGGTGAAAAGGGAAAATAATTACTGCAAGGCTATTGTAGTCAATATAATGGAACAATAATGTATCAGTATCCCTTTGTATAAAGTTCTGATTTTCTTTCTCTTTCTCTTTTGTACCCAAAAACATTCAGTAGAGAACTCAATTTTTAGAAAGAAATAGCCTTTTATAGAAAGATAAAAACCTCAAAGTAGAAATCAGACAATTGTTTTCCTAATATCAGAAGAGGGAGGAAGAAATAAATATGACTGAGGTATATAGAATAATGTGTGAAGAAGGCTAATTGAGTGTTCCTATTTTACCTTTCCCATAATGCAAGTGCAAAAAGGGTATTCCTCAATCAAAGACAGAAAATCTGAAATGGATAAAAGGAATTGTATGTTTAGTTGGGGTTTGTGTGTGTATAACATAGAATTCATTGCTAGAGGATATCTTTAGACAAATAGTTTAGTAAGATTTTTAAAGAAGTACTTATTTATCTGTCTAGGATAAACTTGCAGTTACACAAATTAAAATAAAACTGCAAACACTATTGATCTTCATGCTTCAGAGTTTATCTGTGTTTTTCAGCATGCTGAGTGATGGGAGGAGAAGCAAAGGAAAAGAGCAGAAGCTGTGGAGAACATTACATGACACATCCTCCACCCAAGTAGCGTGCAGCCTTCTGGTGAGTGGGAAACAGGTATGGGAGCCAAAAAAATAAGAGAGGAAAAAGCAGAAAGGAGAAAAATAAAAGCAGAGAAGAAGGGACAGATTTTGGAGATGTGGTAAATTTTAGTAACAGCATCAATGTGGTGGGGTGGAAGGAAGAAAAGTTAAAAAGAGGAAGGATGTTCTTGTGTTTAAGACAGCAGCCTGGGACTCAGGAGATTTGTGTTCAATTCCTAACTCTGCTGCAGACCGTAAGTAAGTCATTTAATCTCTCTGTGCCTCAGTTCCCTATATGTTAAATAGAAATAATACTTCCTTTATATGTCTCTTCTATTAGGATTGTAAATTGTTATTGGAGGGGATTGCCTTTTACTGTGTCTGTACAGTGCCCTGCACAACGGGCCCTTGATCTTGGTTGTGGTCTCTAGGCACTACCATCATACAAATAATAAATAATAAAAACAAACTGATAGGTGCTGAAGCTGTGGGACAGTGAGAAAAGTGGAGTTGTCAGCAGTTAATGGAGAAGGCAGGGGAAGTGCAACCACTGAGGGGAATGAATGACATCTCTCCACCAACATTTTACTATTCCTCTTCCTCCCTCTCTCCCAGCCCAACCCAATCTTTTTCATGTGGTTGCACCAGAGGGTTGGGAGAAAAGATTATTCCAGTTTTGGACATGTTGAGTATGAATTGTAGGTGGGACGCCCAGGAAGAGAAATCAAAGAGATACTCAGAGGGCATTTTTGAAGAGAAGAAAATATTAGGGGTGGATAAGTAGTTCTGTGAGTCATCAGCACAGGCACTGTAAAGGCTGGATGAAGTTACCTAGGAATAAAGTGTAAAGGTGATGGTCAAGGAGAGGTCCTTGAGGAGTGGATATGGTATACTGTGGCACACACAGTTACCAAATCCTGCTTTTTAACAAAATATTTCCCTGATTCACAAACATTTGTCACTGTCAGACAAAATACTTGACTGGATGGATCATTGGTCTGTTTCATTTTGACAATTCCAATGTTTCTGTGAAAAGATAAAATGCATCTTTTTTGTTTTTATAAAAGAGAAAAGAAAACAATTACCAACATGTTAAAATATTATCTCATTAGAATTCAGCTAAGCAAAGGGCAAAATGAACTCACTTAAAAAGGAAAGGGAAAAATGATATAATCATAAAATGTATGTTAAATAATGCAGGAACTTAATGCAGTATTATTAAATATGTACTTTAATGTACAAAGCAGTACACCTAATCAGGGACAATCACCTGTACTTTTTAAAGGCATTCTTAGAATAATTGAACATTTAGATTTAATTTTAAATATGCTTTACATGTTTGGAATAACATAAAATGTGTCTATGAATAAGACAGACATCTGTTACACCGCCATTTTAAATCATTCAGCAACAACACAACATTAGAAAATGTGAACAGATGGTTAATTGCAGTGCTTGTGATTGTATATCATTTGCTTATTCATACAATGTTACTGTTTTCTGTTATGAACACATACACATCCTGCAAGGAAAGCTTTTATGGTTATGTCAACCAATTAATATGTTCTGTACTGTAGAAAACTACTGTGTTATAAAACCTTTAATTCTTAGTTGTGCTTCTCACTGTCTTGGAAATACATATTTAGGGCCCCATCCACCCCGTATTGAATCCACAGCTGATGGAGCTCTAAAACTGCACTAGCACTTACGAGCTAGCAGCCAAAAGGTTGGTCCTGATTCTAAGAGTGAGTAAAGTCTTGCATATTCAGGGATTCTGTGGCCACCCAAGACTCCCATGAGGCTGTGAAAAAGGGTCAATTTTACATGATAGATGCTCCTTTTAGTGGTTTTATAAACTTCAATTCATAATCAATAGGACATGTCAAGGATGTTTTGTGACTCACCCAACAGCCTAATGCAGACTAGTACAAAAACTGAAGTAGTCTTCACAAGATGACAACCCAAAGATATAGCAGAGCTCCATTTTAAAGCAGAGCCAGGCAAAGGAAGAGAAGAACCATGCAACCCAAAGATTATGTCCACCTAAAAACTGGTATTTAAGAAGGCCTCTCTATGTTGTTATCAATAAGATTTCTGCTGAGAAGAGAATGAATGAAGTCTCTGAAATGAGCCCTTTTTGTACATCTTTAATAGCAGCAGCTAGATACAGAGCTTGGTCTTGCAAATTCTATGTATGCCAATGCACGCAGAGGTTTTTACAGGATCAGGCCCATTTCTCAGTGTTTGTGCTTTTAGGGCAAATAGCCTGCTTCTCTGCAGCTCCAGAGACTCATTGGCAGTGGAACTAATGTTCTTCTGCTATGCAAGGGCAGAGAACTGAATGCAGAGTGACCCTTTCTGGGCAAGTGTCCTATGTAGCAGCACACAGGACAGGAAGAAGTGGAACATGGGTAGCCTGAATTATTGATTGGGATATGACTGGAGGATTTGCTATTGCATGGGTCCTCTTGTCCTTTCTTCCCTTACAGAGGGGATGTGTAATGGCCCATGGAGTCTGCAGCAGACATTGGAGCCTGCTTCAACTCATGGAGCAGGCTGCTCTGCTGCTTAGGGAGTGGATGTTTCTCATCACCACTGTAGTTTATAGGAGGTTGTTTGGTTATGTTAAGTAGAAATATATGAAAGGGTAAATAGAAAATAGGTTTTAGCTGAAGTTAGCCTAAGTATAGAGGAGTATGAGAAATAGAGCTTTCTAGTGTAAGTAAAAGTTGGGGATAGTAAGATGAGAAAACAAGTTAGCAAGGACGTGACCTAGGGTTATGTTGTGGTTGTTTTGATTATAATTGGTTTTAGCAGGATTTTTAATTAATGTTTTTGAGAATTTTGGATGTTTTATTACCATGTTATTTATATTGATAGTATAGGAAGGACATTGATGCAAATGTTAATTTAAATAATGTATAATATAAACTGCCAGTGAAGAGGTGGCAGAGATGTGAATATGGTAATGGATAGGTTTAATGTTAATTAGTATTATAATTTTTAATAAAAAGGAGTAGTCTTGCTAAATTGGGAGAGCTCCAATTAGCATCTAAAGTGTAACATTAAAAAAATTAATTGTGATTAATCTCACTTTTAATCGCATTGTTAAACAATAGAATACCAATAATTAAAATTTATTAAATATTTTGGATGTTTGTCTACATTTTCATATATATTATATTGTGTTGTACTTGAAATCAAAGTGTATATTATTTTTATTACAAATACTTGCACTCTAAAAATAAGCAAAAGAAATAGTATTTTTCAGTTCATCTCATACAAGTAATATAGTGCAATCTGTTTATTGTGAAAATGCAACTTACAAATGTAGATTTTTTTGTTACATAATTGCACTGAAAAAAAAACAATGTAAAACTTCAGCGCCTACAAGTCTACCCAGTCCTACTTCTTGTTCAGCCAATCACTAAGACAAACAAGTTTGTTCACTTTCACAGAAGATAATGCTGCCTTCTTCTTATTTACAATGTTAATAGAAATTGAGAACAGGCATTTGCATGGCACTTTTGTCGCCGACATTGCAAGGTATTTATGTTCCAGATATGCTAAACATTTGTATGCCCCTTCATGCTTCCACTCCAGAGCACATGCTTCCATTATGCTCATTAAAAATGTAATGTGTTAATTAAATTTGTGATTGAACTCCTTGGGAAGAGAATTGTATGTCCTCTGCTCTGTTTTACCCACATTCTGCCATATATTTCATGTAATAGCAGTCTCGGATGATGACCCAGCACATATTGCTCATTTTAAGAACACTTTCACTGCAGATTTGACAAAACACAAAGAAGGTACTAATGTGAGATTTCTTAAGATAGCTACAGCACTCAACCCAAGGTTTAAGAATCTGAAGTGCTTTCCAAAATCTGAGAGGGACGAGGTGTGGCACATGCTTTCAGAAGTCTTAAAAGAGCAATGCTCCAATGTGGAAACTACAGAACCCAAACCACCAAAAAAGAAAATCAACCTTCTGCTGGTGGCATCTGACTCACAATGAAAATGAACATGCATTGATCCACACTGCTTTGAATTGTTATCAAGCAGAACCTGTCATCAGCATGAATGCATGTCCTCTGGAATGGTGGTTGAAGCATGAAGGGACATAGGAATCTTTAGTGCATCTGGCACATAAATATCTTGCAATGCTGGCTAGAATAGTGCCATGAGAACGTCTGTTCTCCCTTGCAGGTGACACTGTAAAGAAGAAGCATGCAGCATTATCTCCTGCAAATGTAAACAAACTTGTTTGTCTTAGCGATTGGCTGAACAAGAAGTAGGACTGAGTGGACTTGCAGGCTGTAAAATTTTACATTGTTTAATTTTTGATTGCAGATTTTTTGTACATAATTCTACATTTGTAAGTTCAACTTTCATGATAAAGAGATTGCACTGCAGTACTTGTATTAGGTGAACTGAAAAATACTATTTCTTTTGTTTTTTACAGTGCAAATACTTGTGATCAAATATAAAGTGATCACTGTGCACTTTGTATTCTGTATTGTAACTGAAATCAATATATTTGAAAATGTAGAAAACATCCAAAAATATTTAAATAAATGGTATTCTATTATTAACAGTGCGATTAATTGTGATTAATTTTTATAATTGCTTGACAGCCCTAGTTACAGAATTATAAAGCTATACTTCATTCTGTTTTCAGTGGACTGATCACCCATTGATACACCATTCAATTTCTGAATGTGAGTACAACTGCATAAATGGTAATTGTATGCCTCTTTGCTTAACCAATCATTTTTCTCTTAAATACAGTTTAATTCTATCATTCAAAGTGATATCCAGAGTCTTCCACTGAATTAAATTGTCTTCTTTCTGTAACCAACCTAGCAGCTCAAACCAGAAAACTAAGTTTAGTTCATTTCATCCTTTTATTAATTGGGAATATTTAAATTTCAAGATTACACCACATCTGACATCTGCCTTGTACTCTGTCCAACTACTTGAGCTGGATGCTGGGCCCTGGATTATGCCTTATACACTGGATTCATATTTTAATCCCCTGTAATGGAGGAGGATGGTGTTGTTAAGGCATGGGACTGGGAGTCAGGAAGCCTGAATTCCATTCCTTGTTCTGTTACAAACTTCTTGTGTGACCTTGAGCAGTTCACCTAACTTCTCTTTGCCTTAGTTTCCTCATCTGAGAAATGGGGATAATAATCTTTTCCTACTTCACATGATTGTAAAGAGGTCAAAGTGCTTTCAGATCCTTCCATGGAATGTACTATAAAAGTTTAAAGTATTATTATAATGCAGCTCTTAATTTTTTTTAAATCATTGAGAATCCACCCTTATTTGCAAGAATATAGCTTTTCAGAATGGCTAGCTTATTTTCAAGACATTCACCTATGATAGATGAGCTTTTCTTCAGAGCAAAGATATTTTTAACCTTTTTGCTCTTCAACCAGATTGTTTACAGAGTTTGCCTGTTTCAGTATTTTATTTTAAAAAAATCTTAACAGTTTCATGAATTAAATAGTCATTGTTTTCAAACAAATTTAGTTCCATAATATCTGTCAGAAGTGGCTGAGCTGTCACGGTGATCTTAAATGGAAGCATATTTGAATTCAGTTTATTAAAACAGAAATGACAGAATGTCAGTTTGCTTCCCAACCATATGCCATATATAAGAATCAAAAAACAATTGTGCAAGGCCAAACTGATTTTTTTTTCAATATCAGACAGGTGAGCCCTTTTTTTGTTTACAGTAAAAAAAGTCTCTTCTGAGAGCAACTAACACATTCAAACTTATTGTTAACTAGTACAAAGCATACAGATACATTTGTGATGTGAGAATTGGACTCAAACGCATCTCAGATCGGGACTAACAAATATTCATTAAATGAGAACAGTTTTTATTCCTTCTGAGTTGGGCAGGAGTCACACAAGTGAACTAGAAGTGAAAGACTTCATAACTCATTAGCAATGGTGGAGGCCCCCATAAGCGTTTATGTTATACCTATGAGAATGGGGATTGCTTCTAGAAAGATAACATCAGCTCAAGTTTTGAGCTTCTTGGATTTGACACCAGCAGAGTCTTTTACTTACTGGGCACACAGACAAAACCTCCCATACACAGCTCATAGTCCCAAACACCCTGTAAATCTGCCACCACTTACTCTTAAAGAGACAGCTCCCATTAACCAAATACCAATAATAAAAATACAGCAGTAAAGGAAATATTGGAATATCTAAATTCATTTCTGAATATGTTTTGCAACACAAAACTGTTCCTACAATTATTCCAGAGCTCCTACCCTCACTTACACACACACACACCACAAGCATCATCAGCAGGGTTAGAATCCACAGCACATGCCTTGTCTACCTGAGCTATAGGAGTACTGTGGTGTGGGGAGAGTATGTTCTGTATACATATGGCTACACTTATGATATGTAGAGTACAGACATTGCACACCCAACTAGCAGGGCATAAATAGCAGTATAGACAGGCACTACTTAGGCAAGTAAAATAGACACACACTAGGATATATACCCTACGTGCTCTCTACAGGCCTAAGTAGTGTCTCTCATGTCTACACTAGTGTCCCATTACTGGAGCCTTTTCTCACCACACTGAAAGGATCTGGCAAGGGGAGGCAGTGGGGAAAGGCTCTGGAAGCCATAGGTGCCGACTTCCCCTTTGGCCAGTGGGTGCTCGACCCCACCCCTGCCCATGGCCCCACCCCTTCCCCACCTCTTCCGGTCCCTGCACTGCCCTCACCCCGCTCCCATTTCACCCCCTTCCCCCAAGTCCCTGCCCTGTCCCACCTCTTCTCCGCCTTCTCCCCTTAGTGCACCGCATCCCCATTCCTCCCTGAAGTGAAGCGGTGTGGCTCCCCTCCATCCCAGAGGAGGAAGCGGCTCCTTCACGGAGCCATGAGCACGGGCGTGTACTTGGCGCGGTTCACACCTGCCCTTTCTGTGGTGAGAAGGAGACCTTGGCGCACGTTTATTTGGAGTGTGCCAGGTTGCAGCCCCTGTTCCGGCTCCTCCTGAATATTTTCCTGCGTTTTTGGTTGCACTTTTCCCCTCACCTTTTTATCTACACGCTCCCCATCCGTGGCCCCCATGAAGTCGCGGGATTTCCTTCTCAACCTCCTCTTGGCCCTGGCCAAACTGACCATCTACAACACCAGGGAGAGGAGGTTGGCCGACGGGCTTTCCTGCGACTGTAGGGCCTATTTCCGTTCCTCCGTCTGCTCACGCATCCGGGTAGAGTTCCTCTGGGCGGCATCCACTGGCTCCCTTGACGTCTTCGAGGAGCAGTGGGCATTGTCCGGGGTTCTCTGCTCGGTGTCCCCATCGGGTTCCCTTCGTTTAGCCCTATGACCTCACTCCTGATCCTGTTTTTTTCATTAGTTGTCCCCCGTAATTATTTGGTGTCCCAGACCTGTGGGTCCTCCCCTTAGGCTGGGGGGAGGCCCTTTAGAAGTGGGCGGGCTTTGCCCGCCCACCCCCGCTGGATGCCAATAGGACCCCAGAGGAGGAAGAGCCCAGCCGGAGGCCAGAGTGGGCAGAGCGAGGCAGCTCTGAGCCTGCCCCTCAAAGGGTCAGGCGGCGACCTGGAACTATAATGGTCGGACCTCAGAGCTCAGTAGGAGCCCAGCTGCCGGAGAAAGCAGATGTCCCTAGGGGAGCTCTGGACTGGGAAGCTCCTGTGGCCCAAGGTGGCCACCCAGACTGGCTAGAGCTACCCCGCGCCCGCTACCCGGAGGAGCTGCCAGAGCTACTCTGCGCCTGCTACCTGGAGGAGCTGCTGGACCTGCCAATTAACCCCTGCCGCAAAGAACCCATGCTCCAGGACCCTGCGGAGACCAACGCCAGGACCCAGGTAGGGACCAAGGAGGAGTGGGGAAGTGGCCCGGGGGCAGCCGACCCCAGTCTGGCTGCAGCATTACCAGAGCTGACTGACTAAGCAGCGGATCCTCAACCACTGCTAGGGCCTTTGGCTGGGATGCAGTGGAGTGGGAGGCCCTGCATCCCCTCTGCCACCCAACCCCTGGGTGGCAGACTCTCCCTCTCCCTGGCCTGAGGAGGCCAAAATCTATCATTACTGCTCAGCCAGGCCTGAACATCCCTGACTCAGTGTTTGTTGCCCTGCCCTGATCTAGGGCCGGGCTTAAACTGTTATTACTGGTCAGCCCTGCCTGAGGGCCTGAGCCTCCTGACTCAGTGATTGTTGCCCTGCCGGAGCCAGGGCCAGACGCAACCACATTGCAACCGACTACCGCAAGGGCTACCGAGGGAGACCCCCTGGCAGGACTAGTTCCCTGGACTCATCCATGTGTAGTGAGCTGGCGTGGCTCCCCTCTGCCCCGGAGAGGGTTGAGCCCCAGTGAACTCTCAAAAGCACCACCAAATAGCTGTTAGGTGGCCGGAAGCACTGGGAGGTAGGCAGAGGAGCAGGGATGCAGCATGCCCAAGGGATAAGGTGGGGAAGAGGCAGGGCTGGGGTGCAGAGTGGGGGGAGCTTGGCTGCTGGTGGGTGCAGAGCACCTGCTAATTTTTCCCTGTGGGTGCTCCAGCCCCAGAGCACCCATAGAGTTGGCATCTATGCTGGAAGCTCCCTGCTGCTGGAGTCTTTCCTGGGTGCCTCCCACCTGCCAGAGCCCTACACTGCTGCACGTAGTTACCCACCACAGTGGGACCACAGCCTGCTTTTCACTTTGGCATGTAGCTCCACATACCCTACACTGCTGCCAGTGTACACCAGGTGTACATGGACCCCACAAAAGGAGACAAAACATCCCCGTTTCTGGTGGGTTATACTCCTATTTATGTAACAGCAGTGGAATGCTAGGCATCAAGATTCTTGGTTTTCATTCCTGACTCTGGGAGCAGAGCATGGTCTAGTGGTTAAAAATGTCATAGCCAAATACACCACCAACACCAATTCAGTTGTCTGTGGTGAGGACTGAATTCCCTGATCTCTAGAAGTAAAAACATGAGTCTCTGCAATTTCAGCTAAAGAACCAGTCCTCTTAACATGCAGCAGCAGAGTTTTAAACCTCTCTATGGGCACAACTACACAGCAGTTAAAACTAGATCAAAATCAGGTTCCCTGTGATAAATTCACAGAAGCCTGTGGTGGGATGATCATACCCCAAACTGGATTAAGCAGGGAAGGAGTTAATTCCCTAGAAAGGGAACCAGGCAGAGATCCTGGCCTGCCCAACCCTGCTTGCCAATTATGGAAAGAATTTCCACCTGGACTCAGGCAGTTACTTAAGCCAGAGAGAAAGCAGCTTTTACTTATGTTAAGGGGAAAGAAGGAAATGTTCTGTTCCTGCTTGTCTTAGTCTGAAAAGGCAGAATTGAGAAAAGCAGGGCTTATATGTCAAGAACAAGGTTACTACAATCAAGTCAGAAAAGTAAATTGCTGAACTGAGATCTCAGATAAGTGTTACTTTGGTTTTGTTTACCTTAAATGCTCTCAGCTGGAGAAGCCTGCAGTCAGGGTGGTGTAAATGCAGGTCTGCCAACCAGCATAGGGAAGTAATCTTGAAGGGAAAATATAGCTGTTTGTAGCCAGGGCCACCTGGGGTGGCAGCAAATGGGGCAATTTGCCCCAGGCCCCCATGAGAATATAATATTCTATAGTTCTGCAACCCTTTTTTAATGAAAGGGGCCCCTGAATCCTCTGGGTGGCCCTGTTTGTAGCAGAAGGAGAGGGCTGCTTCTGTAGTTAAGGCCAGTGGATTAGAATGCATAGTGGAGGAAGGGTATGGACTCACCTATATCTTGGTGCTGAATCCTGGTGGGGGGTAGATGGGCATTCTAGCAAACAAGGGCTGAAGAACTACCTGTGAAGAAGATCCTTAGTTTGACTGTAGGAGAATATGACCCAACCAGCAGAGAAAGACTTGGACTAGTCCTGGGCACATCTGCTGATGAGGAAAAATTGTGCTGGGCATCATATAAACACAAAGAAATAATCTCTGTCCAGGAGGTTGTACATTCTAGTGGAGGGCTGTTTTAAAATGTATATCAGATAGTCATCTACTCCAAGGGGCTGGATTAGGCCCTAAATGTGCATGATTATTATAGATGTTTTGGAAGTGAGAAGGCTGCGAGGAGTGGCTTCAGGGAGCAGCTAGACTCTGCAGTATGCTCCTATTGGGACCAGGTGGATTGTTGTGAACCTAGGAGCTTGGCTGGATCAGTGTAACCTACAGTTTTTTACATTACCATTTTATCCATCTGGTAGCTATTGCTGATGGAAACAGTGATAACTTTTTCTTCTCTGCTCTTTCTTCTTTCTGGATCCTTAATATAAAACTCAGAGAATGACAATGCGGCTCTGAAGGCAGAGTTTGACTCATTATCCTTCATTGTTTTCTCCACAGTACAGATAAAGATATATAATTCAAGAAAATTGGGTTTTGGTGTAAGATTGGGGCCATTTCCAGAACTGATATCTGAAAATGACTTTCACAAACTGTGCCACGGATTTGATCAGAAAATGCAGTGATCAGTTATCTGACTGGAAAAATGATTCCATTTGTCTGCTTGCCAGTACATGTGGTTTATTTTAAGATAATTATATGCAGTGCAGGTAATGACTTCTATAACTAAGGTTGCCTAATGGCTTCCATTGTAAGAGCCTGTTTTCAGTTTGCTAAACGTAACTGTTTGGGCTGGCACTCTCTGTCAGGTGTGGGCCTAATGCTGAATTCTTTGGGAAGTTTCAGTTAAACAGTTCAGCCACTTCCAAGAAGGAGCTTAAGGGGGGAAAATAGTTTGTCCATGTTAAACAAATTGGTACAGCAATTTTGTTGAGATGCTCTAGTACTGCCATATTTTGGAGCAGGGGCTTTGAAATTTGATAGAAAGATCATGCTGATGTCAGATGTGCTTTTTGCTGTCCCTGTAAAAATGTGCCTAAATTTGGTCAGTTGCCACTAGAAAGAATTTGATGCTGCCTTCGTGATTCTGGTCAAATCGTATCAAACAAAATTTTCACAAGTGGCCACTGCGTGTTACTCACTGTCTGGGTACCCAGGTTCAAACATCTGAGGTCTGGTTTGTAGGAGTGCTGAGCACTTGCAATAGAGGTCAATAGGGTCTCTGCACTGAACATATAAAGTGCTAAGTTCTCTGAAAAATTTATACTCTAGGCTTCTCATATTATACAATCAAAAGTAGCTGATTCTTTTGAATTCTATGAGGAACTGCACTCTTTCTAGATGCCTGCCATCTCCCATTATTATCAATGGGTCTGAGTGTCTCACCTCCTGACCACACTAGAGGCTTCTGTTTTCCCTGATGCAGGGGAATGTGGGGGTGGGGAGGAGGCAAGAGAGATAGTAATGGAAGGGGTTGTTTGGGGGTAGGAGGGAGAATATGGTGATCAGAAGCTTGAGGAATCTAGCTAGTATGTTCTGGCTGCTCTGTGCTGCTCCAGGGTGATATAAAACAACCAGAAGGTACTGGAGAATCTGGTCCTAAAAGTAAGGTTTCAGATGGAATTAAAAAGAGATTGATATACTACCTTCAAATCATTGGAAAAATATCACCTAGCATTCCTTGAGGTTCTTTTATTTACTGGTAGTTCTTATTATGAAATTTAATTATACCAACCTCCAGACAAAAGCTGTTAAGCAGGAGCTAAGACTGGATACATAGCAGTAACATAAGGGTAAAAACACGGCAGGGATGTTGTAACTATCCCCCCAAACAAGTATTGAACTACAGGCTATTTAGAGTAAGTACCTCCAAGAAAAGATATTATGTGGGCCAAAATCAGCTCTGTTACATTATAAATCAGGAGCAACTTCACTGAAATTAGTTAATTTTTCTAGATTTACACCCAATATTACCAAAATCCTATTGTGTGCATGCAAGTCCTCAACTGGTACATGCATACAGGGCACTGCATGCATTCAATAGTACATGTAGATTCTGAAATTTGAACTGTTAATATCCAGGCAAGTGATTATTTGAGGCAAACTAAACACATACAATTTTTATTAGTAGTTTGTAACTCTTATCATGGAACTAAGAGATGCCATAATATTGAGTGAGTCAGAAAAAGAGAAATGAATGAACCAAAAGCCCATTAATAGGCTGTCAGTTTCTGCCTTCAATAGATGTCAAGCAATAACAGATAAAGGTAGAGCTATAGCTATATATTCTCCAACTCATTTAGTACAGTATATAAAAATGTAACTTGAAAAGCTTTATAGTTTTCTTGTGGACACAGTGCTAATTCATCTTCATCTGCAAAAGACCATATTTTTTCCAGATTCATATCCACTGGGTTATTGCTAGTCATCTTAACAAGGTATGTTCATCTGATTTCTGTTGGCTTCCAGTATATAATTCAATGCAGATAACTGTTAAAGTTTTTTCTTTTCCCCCAAGGATTCACAAGGAATCACTTAAACTTAGGAAGTGTCACACAACTCTGATGCTGCTCCCTTTAGTGCATGCATTTTTATATCAACTTTAGTTATGATTTGAAGCTAGATTTTTCCACACTACTCCTACCTCACTCAGTGTGCTAGTTGGTTGATAATGAATGAAGAAGCTATTAAATTTTTTATCCTCACTGTTCAATGAATGAACTTTCATTCATTCCAGATCTTCCAAATTGCACACGGAGGCAGAAATCCAGGGGATGCCGACCTCATTCACTACAACCCTGTCTCATACTGCACATGTTCATCCAAACTCACTGAGTCTCCAAGTGTACTCACTTGTACTGATATAATTTAAGATTTAGTCTATTTGGAGTTACCATGGTACAATGAATGAAGCAAAGGTCTTGTGTAGAATTGCAGAAAATCACAGGATTAAATACTAAAATGCATGTGTACAGCAAGGGACAGAGTTAAGGTTGTCTGACCAACCTTAACTCTGGCATTTCCATGCTGCTAACATAGCCAGCTGAAGCAATTTGTAGGTGATGCTGGAGATTCTAGGTGCACTGGGGAAGTTTTGCTTAGCTACCCATTACTTGGATATCTCTGGGGAAAGGATTAGGAACTATG